>NC_056739.1:1751839722-1752068364 GCF_019279795.1 Protopterus annectens
CAGAGCTGAAAGTAGCACAGTTAAAGATGTTAAGATTTGCACTGGGTGTGACAAGGATGGACAGGATTAGGAATCAGTACATTAGAGGGTCAGCTCAGGTTGGACAGTTTGCAGACAAAGTCAGAGAGGCGAGATTGCGTTGGTTTGGATATGTGCTGAGGAGGGATGCTAGGTATATTGGGAAAAGGATGCTAAGGATGGAGCTGACAGGTAAGAGGAAAAGAGGAAGGCCTAAAATAAGGTTTATGGATATGGTGAGAGAGGACATGCAGGTGGTTGGTATGACAGAGCAAGATGCAGAGGACAGGAAGAAATGGAAGCAGATGATCCACTATGGCGAACCCTAACGGGAACAGCCTTAAGAGAAGACAGAGAGTGATGGATAATCTGACAGATTATTTATCTCATGGGTTAGGAATTTAGATAATTCCATGTTTATAATTAACATTTATGACTTTCTATATAATTATTTTTTCTCTTATTTCTTACATTTTCTTATATGGCCTGAACCTTTAATTCTTATGATCCATAGTTACAAAATAAATTTTACAATGTTTTATATTATATTGCTTACTTCTTTCAAGGATAATAAAAATATAACAATTTCAGATTTAGTTCATAGATGGATTTCTCTTTGCTATTTTTAAATATTAATTGTTTAAACAATCCAAGAAAAAGATCAAATTTAGCACAATTTCTGATACAAATACAGCTCAAGTGATTTTTCTCCAAGAAACACATATTAAATGTGGAAACAAAACAGTAACCAAAGATGTGCATCAATAAAGGAAGCTGGTGCCAAGTATAAAATGAATCTCTGTGTTCAGTTTATGCTCAGTACCAGCTTCCTTTATTGATACTCTACATCTTTGGTTACTAGCTTTATATAGCATATTAACATCAGTCTTAAATTATATGAAAAAAAAAACATTTGCAATCCAAGTAATTATATAGTTCTAGCGTAATCCTCTTTTAAATGTAAGAGAAGAAGGGTAATGATTCTTTGGAACAAAAATAGAGACTTTCCTTTAAGTATTAATAAATATGAAGATCAAGATGGTATCTTTGTCTTTTAGTTGTAAGATTTAATCATGGGCTATGGACTTTACTATCTTTATTGGTTGCCAGGTATGGGACAGAGTTTAGCTAAGAAACATCTAGACTTCAATATTGACAATTGTAAAGGCAATCTAATTACAGGTGGAGATTTTAATTGTACATTAAAAGAAAGATTCAGATACTAGTAATAAAAGGAAGCTAAAATTGTTATTCACTGCGAAAGCTCTCATAAAATGGAAAGCATGTCTAAATCTAAAAGATACATTTATTATGAAACACTCTTGTTCGTTTTGCTTTGTTCTCATCAAGATTGTAAGTATGGCACTCAGACAAGAACTGATAAAATACTAAATTTCAAAGATATCTAGTTTTAATATTTTCCTTGTCCTATTTCTGATCACAATCCTCATATTAAAGCTTCAAACTAATTTTAAAAAATCTTCCTTAACTAAACAAAGAGTTTTAACCTTGGTTGCTTTCTGAATTTATTGTTTTTTAACACAACAATTCTCTAAACATGAATATAGTTATGATCTGGGATTCACTGAAAGCTTATGTTTTTGGTAAAATTCTAACTTGGTATAAAAATACATTTAAGGAATGGGACTCAGAACTACAAAACATTCAATCCTAACTCCTTCTGGCGAAGTCTATCATAAAGGAAACAGAATCATTAAAAAATTATAATCTAGATATTTTCTCTCATAAATCAAATCTGACTTTGAAAAGACTAAAAATGACTTCTTATTCATTATCCCCCAAACACATGCATAATTTATCAAGAAGAGCAGAACTACAATCAAAAATATTTTAGAAGTCAGACAAGAACGGAAAATAGGAACATTTCACAGATATTGGTGATATTCTTGATGCTTTCAAATCCCATTATATTTTGCAAATCCAAAACTATAACTTAGAAGTTAAAACAACGTCATTAAAAATAAAATATGACTTACATAAACAAATCTCTTATAAAGAAATCACTGACAAAAGGGGAAACATGGAAAACTGTTGGACAGTAACGAGCTATATTTTTAACTGAGGTTCCATCCTACAACGCCAGGGTTAAATGATGCAGTAAATATAGCATACATTATACGGAGATGAAAGCACCTGACATAATAATAGAACATAATAATATAATGATGCGCTATTTATTTCTTGTGTGGCACTTTACGTTTCTGTTCTTGATGTTTAATCATGTATTAACTAAAGCATGCACAGTGTTATATATTTTTTACTTTAGTTGACAGTAAAGCATAGCATTGTGATTACAGTTTTACATAACTCCATGTAATTCTGAGTACCACAGAGTCCACAGGCTGCTCAGAATTTGGCCAAGAACTGCTGGCCAGTGCATGCAGATACTAATGAACAAATGCTGACAATACAATAACTACAAAATTCCAGTGTGTATTCTAAACCAAAAACTCTTTAACGACTTGTCAGTGTCCCCTACCTTCCACTCCACTGAAGCCCAAATGGGACTCTTATTTTGCAATAAAAATAGCTTGTCTGTTAGAATGGCAAAATGGAGTTCCCCTAATAATATGCATCTCTTAGCTTCTCCTGGGCATATGGCACTAGTCAAAACTACTATTCAACATGGAGTGAAATCACCAGCTTCTTTAATAATTATTATGCAATTTTTTAAAGAAAAGGCACCAGCCAGCACGCATACAATAATCGCATGTGTAAAAGACAAATTTTAGAAAAATTCTTCTGGTGGAAAACATTTTATGAATCCTTCAGGTTATGTGTGCAGTCAATCTCAAAAATATACTGCCATATAATCAGTTTTCTTAACAGTTAAACTAAATGAGTACGGAATTTGCTATGAAACTAAACCAAAATTATTGGTCCTGCCTCCTGACAGACTTTGATAATCTACAGTTAAAATTATTGTTACAAATGAAATAAGAGACATTTAAAGTAACATAATGATGCAGTGGGTAGCATCCATGTATCAAAACATTTGATTTTCCAATTCAATCCCCAGCAGCTTAGGTGTCTTCAGTGAACATTTTGCGTATTCTTCCTGTTTCTATGAAATAACCACCACCTACTCAGATTTCCTCCTGCAGCTCAAAAACATACTATATGTTAAGTGCAATCCTCCAAAGTTGCTCAAGCTATTCAATCACTGTTTTCTTCCCATAAAGACAGCTTGCACAGGCTGTTTTAAAAGGTGGCCTGCTGAGGAAGATGATGTTATCCTGGGAGTTTCATAGGGAGTGCATGTGCTCACTGCAGGGGAGTAACCTATTTAAAGAGCAGTAACCTTCTTGTGGAACTTTATACATTAGAATGCAAGGTTGCAGTTTCACAAAAAGAGACAATTCAACCTTTGCAAAAGAAGGCAGTGGTGAGTAAGGGAGTCGGCAAGCAGAACAAATCTGCAAATTTGCATTGTACTGTATTGGCTGACATATCAAGTTTAGGCAAAGAACATTTTTTAACTAAGGCCTATTGCTAACAGAATGTAGGGAATTCTGTAGTGGAGTTTAAGCAGAAAAGTAATGTTATTAGTGATGTTGACAGACGGCCTATTGCTAACAGAATGTAGGGAATTCTGTAGTGGAGTTTAAGCAGGAAAAATAATGTTATTAGTGATGTTGACAGACGGTGATATGGTGATCAAGGGTGAGGCATAAGTAATTATATTCTGAGACAAATGGGATGATGATGTTTTTATTGCAAGTGATAGAAATAACTGGCAGCTGGTAGGATTTTTGAGGGGAGAACAACAACACAACACTACAGTTGATCAGAAGTTGGCAGAAGCCCAAAGGCATAGATTGGAAAATGATTGTTGGAGAAGAGTTTGCAGACTCCTGGGCATTTATTTACATGAAAGAGAATATCATCTACTTACAGAATGATGTTTAACATAGGTAGGTCTTTTGGCAAGTCATTAATGAAGAAAGAAAATAGTGCTGGTCCAAAAACGGAGCTTTAAGGGATAACAGAACTTGGTGTGCGCCATGGGTGAAAAGCTAATTATTACAATGGATTTGATAGTCATATTACTAAGCTAGCTTTCAAACCAAATTATACTACTTTGGCCTAAATTAAAACATTTCCAGCTTGAAGAAAAGCAAGCTATGATTCACAGTTTCAAATGCCCTAGTCATGAATACAAAGACTCCAGCAGTAATGAGTTCATTATTGATAATGCTATATATGGAGTTTGTTGCAGTGAGTAGGGCTGTGGTAATAATGAAGGCTTTTCTAAAACAAGGTTGGTTAGTAGACTGAAGGCTGCAACTGTTAATATGCTTGAGTATGTGTTTGAACAAGATTTTTATCAAATATTTTGGCTAGAGGAGAAAAGGTGAAAATGGGTTGGATATTCTTCAAGAACTTAGAGGAGGAAACTTTACAAACAGGGATGATGATGGAGTGCTTCAAAGCTGATGGAAACATTCCAGTAGTAAAACAGACTGTAGATGTAGGTAACTTATTTGTCAACTTTATCTGCTGCTCTCTGAGAAAAGTAGGATGCAGATGAGAAAATTTTGATGGAGTGTATCAGTTTTTAGAAGATTCCTGGTTTCTTTTTTCAACATCTCACTGAAGTGAAATACTGCAACATATTCAACTAACTAATGGTGTACTTATAAATGGCTAAAATTAAATGCAAAAAAGGCACAGCAGGGGTCCTGGCCCTGACTGGACCTCAGATGATCTGGGTTTAAGTAGCATCCAAAGTGCCAGTGTAGCTGGACATACATGGAGGGATGAGACTGCCTGGTGGGGGAAGGCCAGAAATGCAGCTCTATATATAGATGATAACAGGCACAGGTTCACCAAAAAGGGAACTAAACCATACAAGTGGTGGTTTACATTGCACCAAAATGGCCAAGCCTGTGATCTCGGGCTAGCTTTCCCCAAGCCAGTGACAGTATCCCTCAAATCATGTGGGTGGCAGCATTCACATCCACAGAAAGGGCACTTGAGGCCCCATAGTGGCACAGGTGCTCACATCACCCACCAGGGGTGTGGAGGGATATGACCTCTTCACAAGCGCTTTCACTTCCAGATGTCAGTGAGGCACAAACCACCTCTATGGTTGCTTGGATCACAGCCCTTGCAGTCAGTTCTGTCTTCCATGCCAAAGATTCTGACTACAGGGGAACAAACGGTCACAAGAACATCACTGCAAAAATTAGGAAGTGCAGTACCCAGCAGGATAAATGCACTCTCAAAATCTACAAAAGACAAATTTGATGTAAATTTGGCCTCTCAAGCTAAGCACAACCACAAGGTATTTTTTAGCTATGTCTGCAACCTCAAAGGTAATACACAATTGTGTACAGAGTTCATTGTAAATGGAGCCATCTATACTGAGCCAGAGGATACAGCAAACCTACTGACCAAGAAATTCAGCTCCAACTTTACCCCTCTCTCCTCCGAACCTTCCCTCAGGAAACACCATCAAATATAACTCCCCCTGCTATCACTAGGGAACAGGTCCTTAGTGCTTTCTCTAAGGACAAGAACACTGCATCAATGGTCCCAGACAATGTCCCAGGATGCCTTATAAATGGCATGAAATATAACTTGTCAGGCCCTCTGAAATTGCTATTTAACTGTAGTCTCCAAACAGGCTTTGTGCTTCATGAATGGAGAACAGCAGCAGTCATCCCTCTGCACAAAGGTGGGTCATCTACACACCCTGGAAACTACAGACCCACAAGTCTCACTAGTCTTGTATACAAAACCATGGAAAAATGATCCTGGAAATAATCAATAATGATATAGTAAACCTCCAGATACTGGATCCAACCCAGTTTTGTTTCATCAAGAGCAGGTCATGCCTACTCAACCTGGTGGACTTCTTTGAGAAGGTGACCAAAGAAATGGATGAGGGCAAAATGGTTCACACTGCCTACTTTTACTTGGCCAAGGCATTTGAAACAATACCAAACTCAGGCATTGTTGACAAACTCAAGAGACTAGGTACAAACCCATATATCACCCAGTGTATGGCCAACTGGCTCACAGCCAGGATCCAGGAAATTAAAATTGGGGAGCCCACCTCTACAAACAGGCCCGCTACAAGTGGAGTCCCTCAGGGATTAGTCCTTGGACCATTCCTTTTAGGCATATACTTCTCTGAAGTCAAGGCCAAATGTCAATGGTCTTTGGCTGACTAAATTTGCAGAGGATTGCAAATTAGGAGCCGTCACTGAATCCCACACAGACACAAAAGTTTGCCAAGAAGGGCTGACACAGACAAACAACTGGTGTCACAGCCATGGACTAAAACTAAATGCCAACAAATGCATAACAGTATCCTTCAGGAGTCATCCACCCCTGGTAACTATCATTTTGACAACACATCCCTTAGAGTTGACCCAGTAGTCAAGGTCTTGGGAAACAGTAATCTAGCCTTTAACCAACACGTGTCTACAGTAGTGAGGAAATCATTCTATGCTGCACAACTTGTATACAAAGGTATGGCATCTACGTCCAAGGATGTCATTGTTCCACTGTATTTGGCACTCATCAGACCCATCACTGAGTACAATGCCCCTTTGGTATGTACCCAACCAGGCATATCCAACAAATGGAACGTCCACTGAGGTCCCTCACTAAAAGAACACAGGGTGTATGTAAAATGTCTTATGCAGACTGCCTCAAGGCCCTATCCCTCTATTCTGTCTCCTACAGGCTGCTGAGGGAAGCTCTATGCCTGGCATACAAGGCACTGTCATACCACACACTGACAGACCTCCTGGATATCAGCAAAACAAACAGCACCAGAAATACCCATTCTAAAGACTTAAACCTTGTCTGTGATATAAACATGACCTGCTGGAGAGACAGGTATGTATCCCAGAGACTACCCCATCTCTGGAACAGGCTCCCCCATCCATGAGAAGCAGAGTTCCTCCCTAATCCAATTTAAGTGCAACTTGGACAACTGGATGGGGAAGAGGAAATTCATCCCTGACCAGGCCCATGCTTACACTTATCAAGGGTACCAGAACTTGTCAGAGATTTGGGATGCATGGCTAGCTTAAAAAGGCCATTGTGATCATTATCTTAGTAAACACCTATGAACCTATGAGCAAGACTGACAAGGGGAGACTCAATTGACAGGAATGAAGCAAAAAAAAAAAGCACTTGGGGGGGGGGGGGGATAAATAAATCAGGAGCACAACTTATGCACAGACATACACAAAACAAATCTCTTAACCTTGCCAGTGGATGCTAGTAATCTCTAGTTCTCACCCTGCCCTGGACATCTTTGAATGCCACTGCAAAAGGAGGAATGAAGTGGCCAATACAGGGACAAAGGGGCTTTTACATTCAATATTGTCTAATAAGGTTATCAAGTCTATCTTTAAATGAGCATTTAACATTCTTCCTCCTTTCCATCCTTTCCTCTCCCATCCCATGTTATTGTGAATGACGCTATGGGTTCCATTCCCTACCACCCATTCAAGTAATCAGAAATCCAAATAGTTAGTCCCTAGTTCTACCCACTCCTTCCTGCAATCTGCTACATACACTCCCTTTGACTTTTCTGCTCAGGACAGTCCACGTACATTTCCCAGACATAACTTTATGCATCACTATCATCCCCACTTTTCTTTTGGTCTCTAGTGAGAAGAGCTCTAATGTTTATAGTCGTATGCTCTCATCCTTATAAGAAGTATCTTTCTAGTAGGTCTCCCCTGCCCTCCTTCCAGCAATCTAAAATCACTTACCTTTTCAGTCCCCAGAACTATATAGGGTACTCAATATATGGCAAGATCCAGAATCACAACAGCAGACACACAGTCTTTGCTTTTGGAGTCTGCCTCATAAGGATGCAGCAGTGCATTCTATTTGTTGTTGCCACTGCCCTCCCAATATGCTCCTGGTGGTCAATCCAGAGGTAATGTACATCCTCCCAAATATTTTTCCTGCTCGGCCACCATTAGTTCCACCCCAAAAGATAGTTCACAGAAGTGTTACTGTTTGGCCCTAGTATACTACTTTACAATCACCTGCAGTGAAGATCAGCTGCACTCTCCTGCCCATTTGGTCAGTCTCTGCCAAATCCTTCATGAAAATCTTTTCCCATCTTCTACTGTTGTACCCATCTTTAGGTCAGCAAAGAGATTAATCCTGTTCTCTTTTCCATCAGATATATCTGAAATAAACATACTGAGAAGTACAGAACCTAGGACTGACCGCTGCAGTAGTACACTGCTCACTCTTCTTATTCCTGAACTTGTACATCTGACCATAGCCTCCTGTGTCCTAGCCTTCAACCACAAAGCGACATAGTTCCAAAGTCTTGGTCCTACCTCCAACCTCTACAGAAAATCACCTATGCAATGTCAAGAGCTTTGGCAAAGTTTAGTTAGAACATGTCTACTTGTACTCCTCTCTCAGTCTCACCTATAACCCCATCATAAAACATGATCAGGTTTGACCAGCATTTCCCCTAAACATTCTCTCATTAAATTTCCCTATCACTGCTGTTAGGATAATACACGCCTGCAAATTCTCTCATTACATTTCCCTATCACTGCTGATAGGATAATGCATGCCTGCTGTTCTCTAAATGTTTCCTGCTCCCCCCTCCACTTCAGTTGCTGTCCTGCAGTCCTCTGGCAGTTCCGCACTGCCCAGTGATCCTTTACACAGCTCAATAAGGAAATCAGACAATAAACTGGCCAGATTCCCGAGAACTTTGGGAGGCTGACCAATTGGTCCCTGTGCTTTACATTCCTTAAGGACAGGCATATCCCATTCCCTCTCCAACTAGACATCTGTCTCTCCACTATGCCCCAACTAGCTTTGAGCACGATACCCTCCATTTGCATTCCATTGTGGAAACTGAAGGAAAAACCTTTAGTACTAGCAGATTTCTGTGATCTTCCTCCTTTCTCTCATCAGACTCCTTTCCACTCCACACTTAGATATTTTTTTCTGATCCCTTCTGCCAATTCCATTTCAACTTGTGCCTTGTCTTTGCTTCACTTCTGCCATCCTTTTCGCACCATGCTTTTCCCACCTCCCCCATTCCTCCTTTCCACCTCTTGTAATCTGTATCTTTTGCTTTAATACCTAGTCCCACATTCATGTGCATCTTCATTGGCTTTCTCCTCTTTTAGCCTTTCCCTCCAAACCCTTGCCCACAGACCTGAGTATTCCACTCCTGACCCAATAAAATTGCTTTACTCCCTTAATGTGCTCTCACTCTCCTAACTAATCATTAACCTTCTCCCCCTCCAGCTCACCACTGTCCACTGCCCACAATTCTACCCCACCATCTTTGCCGATATATTCTTACATTTCCACACTACAAAAACACACAGGCATGGTCGATGTTCTTCAATGGTGCATTCACCTGGACATCTAGGACTCTCTCTGCTCAGGTTAGGAATGCGATGACCCACCACTGGACCAGTAATCAAGGAGCCTCAATCCTCACCACTGGCAACAGTGGAGGATGTACATTGAGAGGATGACAAGGTACACACACAGCATTTCCAGATGCCGCTCTCTCCATCAACTGCAATTTCCCTTAAGAGCACAGAGAGACCACAGTAAGTCCGGGGGCGGTTTCTCCCTTTCTCCAGATCCCCAATAATATCCCCTACTGGCACAGCTACAGAGTTGAGATCTCAGCTGAGTGCCCAAGCCAAGACCTCCAGCACCCTCTGTCCAACCAGTGCTTTGTGTCCCTGCCCAAACGGCTGACACACACCCTCTATGAGGTTTGATTTACACACACACATCTGGAAAAGGCTGGCACAGGTTGACTAGCTATGCCCCCTTTTGCTCAGACTATAAGGTAGTTATCACTGCCACCAGCATGGTCCTTATCAGCTACTTTAAGGTCCTTAACAAAGGATGTCCAATTTTACTGTGTAGTGTTACTATTAATACAAATGGTAGTTTGATCAAGAGCGAGGCTATTACGAGTGGTCCACACACTGACAACAAATAACTATGCAAGCACTCTCAAAACTTAAATAACTCTAGACAGATCAGCCACAATGAAAGGTTTTAAACATATTTAATAATAAATAAAAGAACAAGAAAATACTGAGTACATAATCACAGTGACATCAGAGTTCAAAATCACAGGAAATATTTAAAACAACACTGCAGGACAGTCTTAAATAAAGAAATATCTAAACTAAGCTTTGCTACATTCCTGACTATATAAGAAAGTTACTATACCCTAGAAACTTACTTACAAAGCAAGGCAGATGTAGTGAATGGATCTTCTAGTTGTTGTCAGGTCAAAGACAGAACACAGTATGCTGGGTCTCTCTCGAACAGACTTCTTACATTAATATCTCAAATATTACTGCTGGGATAGCTTGCAGAATGACATCATTTCTTGTCATCTGACTCTATCCCAGGTGAAACCCCCACTGCTGGAAACTAGCAGTACTTAGCATCTTCCTGTAAAAATACATAGGCCTCAGATATTTGGCAGATGCTGGAAGTCATAAAACAAATGTAGTAATTAGTTCACTCAAAAGACAATACAGAAAGTTTCTCAGCACAGACATTGTGTCTGCAGCTGCCATAAAGTAATTTAATTTCCGCTATTAAGTTTTGCTTGACTGAAGTTAACCTCATGTGTTCCAGTTTCCACTGTAAAAAAATATATACATTTAAACAGTTAAATAGTGCGTGTACATTTCTGCTCTATTCCAGTAGGGCATGCTGTGGTGACATTTTAAGTACAAGCACTTCATAAAATATCTTTTCAACACACACGTCTGTACAAACCTAGTTTTATAACTACATGACATACAGTTCTAATACATCTGTAACACAAGCATCTTATATGAATTATGTTGATATTCACAAATGACATAGTTATTTACAAAATTCCATATAGCTGGGCTGGCAGTATCTCCTTTCGTCACAAGGACCACATCCACCATTCACGTCCAAGGACTTGGGCAACATAGTTATTTACAAAATTCCATATAGCTGGGCTGGCAGTATCTCCTTTCGTCACAAGGACCACATCCAGCATTCACGTCCAAGGACTTGGGCAACTTCTGCTCTGTCTGTAATATTACTTGGAATCAACCAGTTTGCTCAACTCTCCCATCGCTATTAGCGTCTACCTTCCGTTTCTTTATTTTCGCCTGCAGTCTCTGCTTTTCCTCCCTGACAAATCCGCTACATTCCCCAGTATAAAGTATCGGTCCACCAGTACTTATTCCTTCCTATGCCTTAACTACCAAAGCACTTTACCTAGGCTGTGACCCTGCCTGGTGCCCACCCCTTGCCCCTTCAAGGGATGGTGTTTTCTCTGATGCTAAATTTAATATTTTCCTTTATGCACACTTCTCCCCTAATGCCATGTCTCCCTTTTCTGTCATTCCTGAATAAACTATACCTAGACAGCTCCACAGTCCATGCTCTCATCACTGGTGCATGTTTTTTTAAAATAACAACAATGTGCACCTTGCCCACCTCCATCACTACTTGCAGCTCAAGAATCATCCAACCTAGGCTCCTTGCACTACAAAGTAATGCTATCAAGCCATGCTCAAAGTCATCCTTGTTTCTTTCTCTTGCTTAGGTCTCCTCTCCAAATACCTGTACCCCTTCTGGTTCTGTAATACCGCCTCCCTCCTTCTCTCTTAGTTTAAAAATATGGTCAATGAGATGCACCTGTCCAACCCAGCACTACGCACCTCTGTACCTTCTGGGATTAGGAGGAACATATCCATGTTGTACAGACAGGCTCACTGTAAGGTACCCCACCAAGTCTCAAACTCTTCAACTTTGGCCACTGCCCTGACCTATAATTATACTCCCCTGCCCCCTCTTTCTTCAGTCTGCTGGCTACCAGTTCTAACACTTCCGGAAATGTGACCTCCAATCCCCTCTCCTGACATTCCTCTAAAATTTAGAAAACACAAAGGAGAACACCAACTGCTGCAATAATGATTTTTTAATTCTGGTACCTCGGCCTTCGCCTTCTCCTGGAATACAATTTACTTAGTGCTCCACCCATTTTTATGCAAATCTTTAATTAGATAATTGATGCACCATCCTTTTATTAAATAATTACCATTGTTTCATTACTACTTGAAGCAAACAAATTTGACATTTCTATGCAACATATTAACTAGAGAATAAATAACATTCATTTCAAAAATAGTTTTGATAATATGAACATAAATATAAATACTATCAATGAGATATATACCTATTATTCACACAATGTTGTCCTTGCAAGCAAACCTATTTCCCTGAATATATTTAGAAACATTAAGAAATATGTGAAGAAAAAGACTAACACTACTGAAAACATTATTTCTGACCTATGTACTGAAAAAATCATTAACATATTACACCTCCATGTTCATCCCATTTGGAAAAATAGTTTTCAAATTAAGAATGAACCTTGACTCCATCAAAAGTAATTTTTCACGAAAAATGGCCTCATTCCCAAATACATTGGGTCTACCTAATACACTGAAAACAAATCCATCTGGAACCCCCCCATGATTATCAAAGAAATGCTTTCCCACTGGGCTCTCCATTCTCCTGTGCCTTATGTCACCCAGGTGTTCCAAAATCTTGTGTGAATAATAGGTATATATCTCATTGATAGTATTTATATTTATGTTCATATTATCAAAACTATTTTTGAAATGAATGTTATTTATTCTCTAGTTAATATGTTGCATAGAAATGTCAAATTTGTTTGCTTCAAGTAGTAATGAAACAATGGTAATTATTTAATAAAAGGATGGTGCATCAATTATCTAATTAAAGATTTGTATAAAAATGGGTGGAGCACTAAGTAAATTGTATTCCAGGAGAAGGCGAAGGCCGAGGTACCAGAATTAAAAAATCATTATTGCAGCAGTTGGTGTTCTCCTTTGTGTTTTCTACATGTCCTTTTGGTGAAGAAGTGGAGGATTTGTGTATATTCCTCTAAAATTTCTCTGGCTATGAGCACTCATTAGGTCACTGTGCCTGCATGAACTGAGGATCAGCTAAGTTACTTCCTTCCATGTCTCACCAAGTCTAAGGACAAAGGCAAGTTTCACTGTATTCTTTCTTGTCACCAATAATAATCTTCTTTATGACCGAGTCTCCACTCACCAAAACATTTGCTTTTTGTACCTACGCTGGCTTTTTTCTCCTTCTCTTCTGGCTCCATACCACTTTGCTGTATATGCAACCTTTCCTGCTCCATTTCCCCTATACCAAGCCTACATCACTATCTATGCTGGTTGTTTCCCTTCCTATGCTGAACCGGATCCATTTCTCATCACTCTTGTATTATGCAGCCTCATCTTCTATCTTTTCATCCTCTGCCCCTCCTATCTAACTGTGTCCCACTCCCCATTCTGCCTGTGATGTTGCTTCTACACAGCCCTTCCCCACATATCACTGTGGGCTGCAACTGTGCTTGCACACTAGTTTCCTTCACTGCCCTTCCTTTGCATCTGCACCTCCCACTTTCTTTTCACCTTACTTTGTGCCATCCTATTTGCCAGTTTCAGGAGAGCTCTAAGGTCATATTCATAATAACTAGGAGTAATTTGACTAAGACACCAGGGACATTCCCCTACACTTTTCTGGATTAGTGATATGAATCTTAAATTCACTTACATTACCATTGAATCAGGCAGATGGGTCATTGGTGTAATGTCTCATCAAAAGGTCAGTACCCTAGCGCAATACCACTCCTCCTTAGAGTATCAGTAATGGACCATGATTTGTACTGTGTCACTCCTCCTTTACTGCAGTAAAATATCAGTACTGGAGCATGACTTGTACTGTGTGACCTCCTCCTTTACTGCACTACATTAGTACTGGAGCATGATTTGGACTGCGTCACCCCTTCTTTACTGCACCACAGCATCAATAATGAAGCATTACTCAAAGCACCTGCTGTGGGAAAAAGGCACAACTATTAGCCTCTGTTAAAGTATTCTCCACTTTATTATGCTTCGGTACCTTAACTTTTTAACTTGCACCTCAAAATATCTGAAAATGTTTTACTTCCTTTTTCAGTTTCAACATATCGTGTGTGACATAGTGCATAACATGAATTTAGTCAAACCACTACTAAATAGAGAAACAAGTCACTGTTCAAAGCTGCACACAATTTATTATACGAAAGATGCATGCAAGACAAAGTAAAATCATGACTTGAACATCACTGTGGATGTATAACTGTAAAGTGCAAGAAAACTGGGCTTGGTTGGAAATGCAACCACTACTACTAGGGATTTAGGGCCTGAAGCAAAGAAACTCACAGACAATGCTAGGTGTTGTGTCATTATACTGTGTTTCAGATGATCCAAGAAAAATTATCACATGTTAATATGGCAATGGGATTTGCACAGTTCAGTACAAAATGCAACCATGACTTCCATATATAAATAAAAGCCAAACCAGAATGAACTGCCAGCATAAAACAAACCAAATTAATATCAGCACAATAAAATAACCCGAATTGAAGACAGACAACTTATACAACCAACAATTTATTTTCTCAAAATCAGAAACCACTTCAAAATACCTAACATCAAAATACCTAACATACTAAGAATAATGGTTCTGAACTAAATAAAGACAGTTATGACAAATTACTGAAAAATAAACCAGTTCTTAAATTCACCCATTAACTATTTTTTTCAAATTTTTTTTTAACTGTATACCTATGGTCTTTTGTATGCTACTATCTGCTTTGAGCTCCTGTCATGTACTTATCTGTTAACTTATATATATCCAATCTTACAGCTGTATCCCACCCACTCACTGTTCCTGTTATGTTATAAAAAGTTTTCTTCCACAATAACAAAGATAAATATGTTTTATGTGAAGGCCAGGAGAAAAATATATAGTATAAGGTGCTGAAAAAAGTCTATAGACATACCTCTCAACTGTCCAGACTTTCACAGAATGTCCAGATTTTTCCCTCTTAGTTTTGGTCTGTTCCTCATAAAATATGTGGTTTTCTGGCAAATCACTGAGGATTTTAGTCAAATAATACTAAACAATGACAGACAGTTGAGTTTCAGACTTCATATATTTCAGAAAATATATAATAATGCAAAATTTGTCATTCTAGCAACTTTCTAAGTTTACAAGAGCAGTATTTAAAAGCTGTCCCAATTTTTGGGCCTTTCCCCCCAATATTTCTAGCTTTGTTCAGATTTCTTGCACTGAGAGGTATGGCTACAGACAAACACACCTATAGAGTTCGCCATTAAAAATGAAATCAGTCAGTAAGTGACTTTGGCTTGCAAATCTCAAGTGCAGAAACCAACAGAAAATTTAACTAGAATTGTCAGTTATGCTTTCACAAACTCTCTTGAACTCAAGAGTAATTCTCCATTCTATACTTTAGAAAATAAAAGTTCTCAAGTGGATGTAGTACGTTGTCAGGGACAGAAAGATGTATATGCAAATTCACATAAACAATTCCATGTCCTGAAAACCCTACACCATAAAGACAAATCTTTAAAAAATGTAAATTTAAGGACAATGAAGAGTGCAAGGGAGTCATGTTATACTTATACTATCAGGTATATTATGCAGTCGGTAATCAGCATGGTCTTTTTAACTGCATACATCAGAGGTTACGCATTTTTTATTCATTTTGTTACACATTTTTATCAGCTCAGCTGATTTTAAACACTTTGCCTCTATTGTCACTTTCCCATTTCACTCAAGCACACCAATGACGTTAAGCTAATATTCTGTCCATGGGTCCATACCGTATCATATTACATCTCCTTGCCAATGGAAAAACACAAAAAGAAGCTCATTATTTACGGATATCCCAAGTTGTTAGTAACCTTTTGGTTCTTGCAAGGATTTATAAGTTACATTCTTAAAAGCATTCCATTTTGCTTCTAATAGAAAGCATGCACATAGACTTTTCACTTTTAGTGTATTCCTGACATTACCAAGGCGCAACAGATCTAAACAGTACTAACATACTTGACAGTATACAACAAATGATTAACCAGAACAACATAAGTTCTATTTTGGTCTTAGGAAATTAAGCCTCTCAAACTTTATAAAAGAGGCCTTGGGAATTACTGAATTTTTCTGTGAACAGTCTCTGGTCTTAAACTTAAGTCTTGTGTAGTCACTACACCTCTCACCACAAATAGAATATTAATTTAGAGTAGTTAATCTATACAGTTACAATATGCAGAAGCAAAGACAACACATAAAGGAAGGTTAACTGCCTGGTACAAAATCGCAAATTATGCAAGTTGCACTTCTGATATTCTTAGTGCTTACAAATTTATCAATCTCCCATACTGTCGCAACCAGCCTCTTCACCCTCAGACCCACCCCATAACAAACGATATTTCATTTGACAAACATTCTCCTCAGTTTAAACATCTGCATCACATACACGGATTCTAGCATTCTAATACATATTTTCAATCACTAAACTAACAATACCAAATACGTGTACTGCTAAGGACAGCTACATACTTTGCTGGCCCATCTGTACTACAGTATCATTTATGGCTCGGAGCCCCAGAACTAACTTGGTGGATGCTCTAAAAGTATGTAAAAGAATATGCTATCTTGACTAGATGCCAGCCATTCTGTTTAAATAAGTCATTAAAAACTACAAATATGACACAGAAGTGTATTTGGAATAGGCATATGTTACCTCAAACATTAGTGGGTACGTCATAACCTACACTGTGCCTACAATCATTTTGGAAATCAAACCAAAATCTACCTACTAGACACAACTATACTCATTTCACTTTTCTGATTTTAATTCACTAACACTTGCTAAATGGCACGTGAAGATGCTGAAAGCAGAGGGGTCTGAGTCCATAAAATTTGCCTAAATAATGCATGCAGTTTTTCTGCCTTATTCATTTATTTTTCAAAATGCCATTAAGCTCTTCCAAGCCCACATGTAAAATGATACTGCATGACCTCTTGTGGAAATGCAATCCTTATCATCACCCTCTTGTAATAATAGTGCCTTACCTTACCCCCCCTCAACACACACACACACACACACACACACACACACACACACACACACAAAATCTGGGCCATTGACTAACTCCACTTGGCTGCTTTGTTTTATCATTCTTTGGCAAAAAAAAATGGAGTAGTAAAGGCAAGTGAAAACACTTGAGAAGTAAAAACGACAACTATCCAAGTTTCAAAACATTGTGCAGTTCTCATTATTGTATTTTTTTTCATACAAACACCCACTCACAGTACACTGTTATAATCCTATTGACTGTTTCAAGCTATGATCTTGGTCAAAAAAGTAACATTAAGTATATAGCTGAAATTACAGACAGCTAGCATATTTACTGCTGTTAGCTGACTAAGAGGTCCAGCTCTGTAGAAGTCATTTACAGAGTGTCAAGGAGAAAAGGTTCAGAAGCACAAGTTAAAAAAATAATGGCACAATATACAGAGTATTCAGTGGCAGTGTAACAGTCAAAAGTAACATGGCAGAAGCATCGCATACATTAAAACAAGGCACCCTAAACCTACATATATAGCAAGAGATGCTAAATTTATACATGCTTGTAAGGAACACTTAGCATGACACTAATAGCATTCTATAAAAGGTAAATTTGAATAAATTCAACAGAAACAATGGAGCTATGTGGATTCAGTATACATACCGTATGATAGGAATTCTCCAAATAATAGAATACAACAAAGGCAATGAGGAGGGGAAAAAGGATAGGGTTCTGAATAACTGACTCATCCCTTGTTGTCTGAGTTAATCCCACTAAGCTAATGGCTTTTTTTCAGGGGAGACCCGAGATGGTAGTTATACTACTAGGGGAAATTTGGCTAGGCATCAAGGAAGTTCCCCTACTCTTTTCCATGGATGCCAAGGATTTTATGTAACATCCACCTAAGCCACCACTAACTCAAGCAAATGGGACCACATTTAATGACTCATCCAAAAGGACAGCAGACTCAGGAGGACAGCACCGCAGTAATGATGTGACAGTAATTAGAAAATTAAACCACGGCCTCCTGATGGTCTGACACTACCCATTCAGCCACTGACACTACAAATGTAGCATCGCGGGTGAGTGAAAGTAATTTTGGATGAAGAGCTAAACCACGGCCTCCTGATGGTCTGACACTACCCATTCAGCCACTGACACTACAAATGTAGCATCGCGGGTGAGTGAAAGTAATTTTGGATGAAGAGCTGTGTCTTTTTTTTTTTGATGCAACAAAAAAAAAAAAACGAGGAAAATGAATAGACTGAAGGTGATGAATGCCTCCTGAAAAACAGGACAATACAAATTGTTAAATCTGGGTACCTAAAATTGAAAGAAGGTCATGCAAACCACCAGTTATTGACCACATACAGTTTTATGACCTGCTTAAAGTAAAGATGACACATTATTGGTGAAAATTTGTTCTAATTTTATTTAAATTGGCAGTCACTGCAGACTTCCCATACTTATTTGATAGAATATTTCACTTGCATAACACTGGCATTTGAGGAGCAGATTTCTTGAGGGAGTGTACTGTGACAACACACTGGTTAGTGCTATTTCAGGTTATAAAGAGTTATAAAAGATTACACATTACATTACACTAACGTTACATACCTTCATCTAGAGTTTAAGGATCACTCTTACAGCAAAAAGCCTACCCACTTCATATGCATTATATCAGCTCATCCACCTGTTATACATACTTGCAGTACAATACACAAATCCTAAATATACAGATAAATATACAGATAAATATACAGAGATCAGTATATATTTTTTTGGTTTTATAATTTGCACTGTGATTCCTCACATCTCTGTTGAAACTGTCTTCCCCACCCCCCTTCCCTGTTCTTGGTTGTAGTTTAAATCTGGTGGCTTTTGCAGTGCCCGCCCCACTGTAGATTTGATCTAGGACACTCCCCCAGTCCCATCTCTTTACCGCATTCTACCTAATAAACCCTTTCTGCACTTGCTTTTAGTCCTTTTTAATTTAATTACATTTTTCAAACTGTGTGTGGACTAATATTGCTACATACTCAAGTGTGCCAGCTTGCACCGCATGTGAATTGTTTTTACTACTGTTTTTGCTACTTTTCTGAAAAAAAAAATTGTAAGCCTGTTTCCTACCTTTCCTGTAATTAGTGTTCCAGATACACATTTGCTGTATCCAGGACTGTTTGTAAGCTTCTGAGCCGCCCAAGCCTTTCTGTGTTGGAGGAAAGCCTTCTAGCTTATCAGTGGGAGTGGTAAGCATTAGGTAACCTGTCTACCACATAGGGAGTGGTTCTGGCCCAGAATTTGTAGTTATTGGCCGTTTGGGGGGGTCTTCCATCTCTCTCATCTTTCTAATTTGAAGGCCTGCATTTGCACTGGCTTCTGTCCTGTAACTCCTGGGCCCATCTCATTTGCTCACTCAAAAAAAAAATATATATATATATCTGCTTTTACTGTATTTGTGTTTCTTCCTACTTTATTTTGCTTTTGAGTCATCTTAAAAGTACTCAATTGTATTTATTACTGCTTGGTGTAACTCATTCTAAGCCTTTTAGTTTAAGCACTTGGGCTTCAGACCAGTTGTTTTACATTAAGAAGGTTTCAGGTAGCTTACATCCTTCGAAGTTGGGAACTACTGATTGAGAACTCAGTGTCTGTTATTCAGCATAGACTAGATCTCCTTATTGGGAACTACTGACTGAGGGAACAGTGTCTGTTATTCTAAAAGTGTATTAGTTCTGGTTTAAGCACTTGGGCTTCAGGCCAGTTATTTTACATTAAGAAGGTTCGTGGTCTGCACTCTTGTGGGAGGAGAGGCTGGACTCTGCCCTTCTGAGCTGGGAATTTCTGGTTAAAGGCTTATAGTGCCTGCATATTTGAACTGTTTCTTACTGAAATTGGTACACCTTGTTTGCTGTAGCATGGACTAGATCCAGTCCTGCTGAATCTAGCTTTGTTTATATGCTTGTTTGTTTGCTTGTTATTTCCCTGAAACGCTAATTCCAACTAAAATGCGGCTTTTCAGCGCTTCTGTGGATCTCTAGTGATATCTGCATTGCTTACTGCACTTATTTCCTTGTTTCACTTGAAAGAAAGTTACTGTTTGTCGTTTTTGCATTTAAGTTACCTGTAACACCATTGCATTTAAGTTACCTAGCACTTGCTAACTAAAGCAATTACATAAGTCAGCACTAAAAAATTAAAAGCACTACACCCTCACAAACTCCCCTTGAGTACCTTGTTCCTATTGGCCCTTTTTTCAGTTATATAGGAATTCCCAATACTATTCCAGCATGACCAAAGGTCAGTTGTCAATCTCCTCTCCGGTCCAGCTGGTGAATCTGGGAATCTTGAGGCAATGTTACAACTGCCTCATGTACACAGACAACCCTCTCCTCCTCCCAACAAATTCCAACACATGTGAGAGATGCAACCATATAGCCAAACTGGAGGCTAAGCTCTCTCAACTCAGTACTGGCATAACCAGTCAGGAGGAGAAGGAAACCACACTCACTACAATTCCAGTCTCACATAGACCTACCACGACAGCAAACCAAACACATAAACACACAAAAACATACTAGGAGGCTCTAAATAAAAATCTGCCTAAGTAGCAGAAACCTCCAAAGCAGACATCCAAGCAACCGCTACCCCAAAACAAAACACGTGCAACACATAGCTCACAAAGCCAGTGTGCCGAACAGTCACAGCCTTAAGGCTAAAACAACACACCTGACACACTTGTAATAGGTGACTATTGTCAGGCACACTGACGTCCCGCTCACCAGGCTGAACAAGGAGAAGGTCACGGTGAGCTGCCTGTCGGGCGCTAGGATCTGCCACGTAACACAAGCACTCAGGTCACTCCAAGGCAAGTACAAATATGACTCAGTCATTGTCCATGCTGGTGTGAATGACCTGAGATGTACCTCCCTGGACTACATGAAAAAAAGAGACATACAGGAGCTCTCTGAGCATGTAGCCCAGGCCTGTATGACCCTGACCTTGAGTAGCATCTTACCCTCACCAAGAATGATGCCACAATATGAAGACAAGATGATCAATTTCAACAATTGGCTTAAGTATTGGTGTCATTCAAAGGGGATCCAATGCCTGTCAGCCTAGGATGACATGCTCGACAAGCCACGATGCTTCGCTAGGGACGGCTTGCACCTGTAACCCCTGGGCTTTCAGATATTGGAAAAGGCTCTTGCTACCCCTATAGTGCCTTTCTTAGGCAAAGCTCAAATGACAAACCCACCTCCATAGGTATCACAAGGGATAAGAAACTAAGAGTAATGCTACTCAACGCCAGAAGTCTAAACCTCAAGATGCATGCACTCGAAACTCTCCTTAGCATGGAGAACATCGATATCTGTGCTGTAACAGAAACCTGGTTCAAGGCTCCCGAGAGCATCCCAGCACTACCAGGTTATACCTCATACCATGCTTTTTGGCCCCAAAACTTGGACTGAACCACAAAAGGAGGGGGAGTATCAATATTCGTCAAAGATACTCACACCTCCAGGTTGGTGGCACAGCATGAAGCATCAGAGACTATCCAGGTGCAACTACCAGTGGGTAAAACTGCCTTCCAGTTTATAGCCTGCTACTGACCACCCTCCCGAACCCAGGAACCACACTCGGCCCTCCTGAGAACACTGGAAAATATAAAGGTCTCTCCAAACACCATTATATTGGGCGACTTCAACTACCCAAACATAGACTGAGAGCATTACTCTAGCTCCAACACCCTAGCCCAAAGGTTCCTAGAATTTATAAACTCAAATGCTATGGAACAACTTGTTACCACTCCCACAAGAGGGGAAAACATACTGGACCTGATCATCACCAACATGGGGACTCTATGCTCCAGACCAGAAGTGTATCCCTCACTGGTAAGATCAGACCATAAACTAATCTCACTGGATATTCACATCCCGACCCCACCCCCTGCCCAGAAAACCACAGTGAAAAACTTCTCTAAAGCAAATTTCACACGCCTCAAAACCGAGGTGGAATCCATCAAAGCCCCCAGGCCTAAGGAAAATATGGCCCAGACCGCAGAATCCTTTATAAACGCATTCTATGAACACCTTCAGGAATGCATGCATCATGCAATCCCAGATAAAACAAAGACCCAATGCTCCAAAGGCAGACGTCCTGTCTGGTGGACCCCAGCCATAAACAAACTATACAATAGAAGGAGGAAGCTATTACATGACAGAGCAAAATCCCAAAAAGGGAAGGCATCTCTGCTCAGTATTAGCAAAAAACTACAGACACTCATAAAATCGTCTAAGGCCAGCTTCGAGAGAAAAACTGCACAAGACATTAAGGATAATCACAAGGCTTTCTTTAGTTATGTTAGGAACCTGGGTGGGAATTCCCAGATATGCTCAGAATTAGTCCAAAATGACAAAAAATGCACCGAACCAACAGACATTGCCAACATCCTAGCTGACAGGTTCAGCACAAACTCCCCCCACCAAAAGGGCAAATATCTATCCCAGCAGAGTGCTGCCCCCCTGACATCTCAGATGCTCAGGTAAGAGCAGCCCTCTCCAAAGCAAAAAACACAGCATCAATGGGACCAGAAGGTGTCCCGGGCTGTGTCCTACATGTACTCCAAGAGCAGCTAAACCCAAACATAAAATTACTGTTCAATCTCAGCCTTACTACAGGATATGTACCCAAAGAGTGGCATACAGCAACAGTGGTCCCTCTCCACAAAGGTGGTGCCTCAACGGATCCTGGAAATTATTACCCCATAAGCCGGACTAGCCTGGTCTGCAAAGCTATGGAAAGGATCATCATGGACCTCATAAATAAAGATATTGGGGACCTACAGGCACTGGTTCCTACCCAGTTCGGCTTTGTTAAGGGCAGATCCTGCCTCTTAAACCTGGTCAATTTCTTTGAAACAGTCACCAAGGCCACTGACGAGGGGAAGGTGGTCCACATAGTCTACCTGGACCTCGCAAAAGCCCTCGATACAATACCCCACTCGGGCATTATAGATAAGCTCACCAGCTTAAATATAAACCCCTATGTCACTAGATGGGTTGCAAACTGGCTCAAGGACAAAACCCACATGGTTAGAATTGCTGGAGCCATGTCAGACTCCAAACCAGTTACAAGTGGCGTCCCACAAGGCTCAGTCCTGGGACCTCTCTTGTTCGGTATATATTTCTCGGAGGTACAGGCCAACACAGAAGGGCTGTGGCTGACCAAGTTCACAGATGACTGCAAACTGGGCGCCATAATCGACTCTCCAGCCAACACAAGTATCCTCCAAAAGGGCCTCATAGAAACAGACAACTGGTGCCAGAGCCATGGCCTCAAGCTAAATGCCAAAAAGTGTATAGTCATCCACTTTGGCAAAAACAAAGTGCCCACAAATTACCACATAGGTGGTAATCCATTAAGTACAGAAGAAGTAATTAGGGACCTGGGGACCCAAGTTGACAGCAATCTCTCATTTGACAACCACGTGGCCAAAGTGGTTAGAAAAACATTTTATATAGCCCACCTAATCATGAAGGGATTCACATCTAGATCAGGGGAGGTCATCGTGCCTCTTTACTCATCCCTCATCAGGCCCATAATTGAGTACAATGCCCTTTTGGGATGTACCTTACCAGACACCTGCAGCAACTGGAAAGACCCCAAAAGTACCTCACCAAGAGGATCAAAGGGCTCAAACGGATGCCATATGCTGCCCGGTTAAAGAAACTCCAGCTCTACTCAGTGGCATACCGCCTGCTCAGAGGCAATCTGTGCCTGACGTATAAAGCCATGTCCAACCGGAATTAATGGACATGCTGCACCTCAGAAAATCCAAATCCCATCGAGCTACGCGCTCGAGAGACTTGAACTTCAGCACTGAAATAAATAGGACATGCGGGAGGGACAGATTCATAACCCAGAGGCTGCCTTCACTCTGGAATAAAATCCCAGTCCAGGTTAGGCAGAGTCCCTCATTGACTCTCTTCAAGAGGAATCTTGATGAGTGGATGGGAGATCGTAGGTTTACCCCAGGGCTTATAAATGCCCTAGGGCAGATAGCCTAGTATGAACCTATGAACCTATAAACCATGCACATATTTTCAAACGTCCTAGATCTACAGAAGTCTGTACTGTAAAGGCAAATTCAGCCATCTTTAAGGAAAATGGTCCCACAGATCTCAGTCTCACACATACCTCTCAAGTTTCCAGATTTATGCAGAATGTTCAGATTTCTGCCTTGTATTTTTGGTCTGTTCCTCATAAAATTTGTGGCTTTCCACATTTTTATGGAAAATTATTGAGGACTGAATTCAGTAAATAATAACAGGCATTTGAGGTTTCAGAGCTCATATCCTTCAGAAAATGCATTGTCACAAAAAAAAAAAAAAAAATAAAGTTTTTTTTTCCCCTAGCAATTTTTAAAATTTGTCCCTATTTTTGGGGCTTTGTCTCCTATAAAATGTTTGGCTTAGCCCCGATTTTTTGTGCTAAGATATTGAGAGGTATGGTCTCACATATGGATGTCATGTCATTTATAAGACAAAACTGTAACCATAGCCAGCCTTAGG
This sequence comes from Protopterus annectens, assembly GCF_019279795.1. Taxonomy (NCBI): domain Eukaryota; kingdom Metazoa; phylum Chordata; order Ceratodontiformes; family Protopteridae; genus Protopterus; species Protopterus annectens. The sequence continues at coordinate 1,751,864,333 of NC_056739.1, forward strand.
CATAGGCCAACTAGGAAGCCGCATAGGGCATTGCTCTAGCATGTGCACTTTTCCAGTATTATTTATTTTTTTGTAGTAAAGCAATGGTTTACTTTAAATATGTTGAATGAATACAGGAAAAAAATTGAAGAGTAAGACAAACACTGAGAAAAAGGAAGAAAAAAGTAATCTGGATGGTATAAGTTGACCAAGATGGGGGCACTGGCTGGTGTGTGTGTGTGTGTTTGTTGTGAAGCCCTTTTGCCTAGGGCACCAGTTGACCAAAGGCCGGCCCTGACTATAGCAAACTAGTTGGGGTGGGATAGTCTGCAAAACTGCCTGCCATTATACCAACCACATTAGCAAGATTCCCATAAATGGAACATGTACTGTAAATTTGACTGGCACAGCTCATAATCCAAAATTATTTTCAATCAGCCCAAGCAATTGGTTAAAAAACTCTGTGGTAACAAAACTTATTTAAAGTCTTTGTCAACTCACCTCCTCCTACTACAAATGAAACATAGTAGATTAATCACTAACACTTCAACGTTTCTGAGCAGGGGTGTGGTTGGAAATTAATATTTTATACTCGGACCTCACGGTAGTACCCCCACCACCACCACCCACCTATCATTTAAAATATAATCGATCCTTAAAATGTTGCCCTTATACACTTATGAAAGGGACTCATTATCTTTAGGCAGTGCCACTTACAAATATACAAAAGACTACTTTGGAGGTGCATTCCTATCAGGTAAGCATATCTCTCTACAGCAGGCACTAATTTAGAGAGCTCTAAACACAGTCTGTGCTGTTTGAGCCACAACGTATCTGAGAGATGGTAAGAAAATATGTACTCATTTGAGTATACTGAGTATACCTAGTTACACATGAGGTCAGATTTGCTTACACTTCACTTTCAGTTAAGTTATGAACTTCTTCATGCTTGCATCCAGAATCAGTTAACTTTTTTAAACACACCTCATATTGGTGTAAGGAAAATGTATGTCTTACTAAATGAATTTTACTTATGTATCCCCACGCAACAGTTGCGTTCTGATTTTATTTCTCTTCCTTTTCGCAGTCATATGATATACTGTGCAAGCTTATTTACTGCAATTCAGTACAACCAACCACTGTGTCCCCTTCTTTGTGCTGTGTTCCCCAACTGAAAGACCAGAGCAAACAGCTGTGATTTCTGGTGTCCTACCTTACATTGGAATTAATTTGTAATAAACAAATACAGCAATATGCAATACATTCTACCAATACAATTGCTCATGCAGTAAATAAAAAGGAGATGCATAAAACTAACACTGTACAATAATGTATGCAGTTAATCTGTAATAAAAACAGTCAAATCCCTGGGACAATGGAGTCGATAAAAGGAGCGCAAAACTTCATATTTAGGTTCTACGGAGTCTCAGCAGTTGAAACATTTGCTACACTTACGGAGTTACCCCATGTCTGGATGCTTCCCACAATAATGTTACCCTTTTGAGAACTCCCACTGTCAATAGAAGCTGCAACTATAGCATACTCTCACTGTTTCCGCCCCACCCTACCGCAGCAGCTGTACCCCACTCTTTATTCGTGCCAAAGTTCTACCCTCTCCCACCCCAGTCATGTCCCTCCTCTTTTAGCTTGTTTGCATGGAGGTTGAGCCTGAAGTTTGCAAACTTTAGCAATTAACAACACACAGCCAGTACAAGACACAACGATAGAAGTTTTCCCCCTGAGCCAGACGCTGGGCACTAGTCAGCTACCACCACAGAGGGAGTCATCTATCTCGTCCCGCAGTACACCCCCGCCAGCTGGTGTTGCTCGCTCTCTTTCTTTTTCCCCTTCTCTCGCTTTCTTTCTCACCGACGCCATCTCTCTGACATGAGGGAATGTGGAAGTGAAAGAGAAGACGACATGTTGTTTGCTGCCGCAGATGTACTACCTTCTTCCCTCTGTACCACCTCATCGGCATTTCCCCGAGTTACTAACATTTCTCCAAGGCAACACATCATATAATCATACATTAATATAAATATTTTCTTCAGAAATAATATCTATCGACGGAGCTCTACACTCGTCCCTCTGTCCCTTACTCCGCAGTCCTTACTCCCTGTTTTAACTGCCTCACTGCTCTCTTATCACTAATTGTATCGGTACCGGAGACTCACCTGACTGACCTCGACCCGCACACCCACGGGGAAGAAGACACGACCTGTTAGCTTCTGGTGTTTTAGTTACTGGGTCCTTCAGCCTATTCAGTTTTGCTCACTTTCGCGTCTTTTTCTCTTTTCTTCTTTCCTCTCTCACCGGGAATGAGGAAAACACTCTCCTCCTCCTTCCTTTGTGTCTTTCAGTCTTTCTTATCTCTCCCTCAGCCTTTTTCCTCTCTCTCACCCACCACTAGCAGGGAGGAAGGAAGAAGGGAATGAGACAGAGGATGACGTGAATGGATGCAAAAGCTCTCTTGTCTCTTTTGTTTTCTCACTTCCTTTTAACAGTCTGCTTTTCTTCCCCTTTTTCATGAGCAGGGGGGGCTATGTAAGCTTATAATTGGGAATAATATGTGTGGTTCTTAACTGCACAAAATAAGCTGTTATTTTGTCTCATAAATGAACACCCATCCCCCAAACAAACACAAACAAACACACACACACACTGTTTTAAAATACTTGCTTTATGATATAGACAGACAATAAAAGTGACCCTTTACTTTGAAGACACTCCAATCACAGTTCAGTTCTGCTTTCATTTGCTTTTCAGTGTTAGATGCACCTAGAAGCCCGTGATTCAACAGAGTTAGCACAGGTGCTTATGCCCTTAAGCTGTAACAGTCACTTCTGGTAATCCATTATACACATATTTCTAATGAAAAAAAAACACACTAACAACTGCTTGTTGCATTAATCTACGAATCCAAAGGAATGAGTAAAATGAAAATATAAGAGCCCTGTGAATATATATCTATATATATACTTTATATATATATATATATATATATATATATCTATATATATACACACATATATACACACACACACACACATATTGTGTGCTTAATTTTGTGAAAAGTTGGGGTTTTAGATTGAAACTGAGAGGCTGACGCTGTTGCACTTGCTCTTAGAAAGTAACACAGTCCATTAACTGTTTATGAGGAATGAGTAAATATATTCCTTGTTATTTGTATTTTTGAACTTCAAGGTTAGTGGATCAACACCTGCTTCTAATTTTTTCGTTTTTTTCTGTAAATAACTATAACTTATTTTGCCTGACATATAATACAAAGTGACTAGAGAATATTATAACAGTCCTGTCTTTCCTTAGAGGAGTGTAAATAATCATTTTGATAGTATTAATCCAAGTAAAGCAGGTTTAGATCTGTACTAAGAGCAAAATACAATTTGAAATGATTGTATCTGTGCATAAAGTTCTCCAAGTCTTAATTTTTGCTTGATTTCGTTTTTAAGATGTAATTCCTGTGGAGATTTGCATGTAACATTAGACTTACTAATTTTTATGTTTTAATTCGTTATAACTGTATATTGCACTAAACATTGTCATTTTTTTCTGTTTATTAACCAGCAATATCCAGCAGGGCAGGGCCTGTTTTCAGGTGAAACCAAGAGAGAGAGAGAAATATACAATTAGCCTACACAAAAATCAGATCATAGGATATAGGATCATAGAAGTTTACTAGGCAATCGACCTGGAGGTCACTTCAAGCCTAGCTGTTTCATCCCAATGTAATATCATAGATACTCTAGTTAATACCCGGGATTGCATTTAGTAATAACTGTCTGTGTCCAGGAGGGTTGTGGACACTATCCCCATTAAGAATTTACAGTGCCCCATCCACTCATCCAGGTTCCTTTTGAACAGTTTCATGGAGATGCACTATTTCACACGAATTGGTAGCCTATTCCAAAGATGTGGCAGTCACTGGCAGACAAATCTTTCACTCCAGCATGTCCTATTTAAGTTGCAGGCCATATTTAGGTCCCTGGAATGGGTAGCTCTAGTCCCGTTTGATTTTATAGATGTGCAGCAAGTTCATTAGGTTTGGGTCTGAGATTGCTCTGTAAGCCAGGCATATGTCTCCCCTAAGAAGTCTATATGATACAAAACTATGTACTTACTATAACAATGGATGCAGTTGATCCTTTGTCTCAATACTGTAGTATCTGGATTGGTTGCCACAGGTACACTCTCTTTGTTAACATTTTACACTACTGCAACCTCAAGCTCACCCCCAACCTTTCATGATTCCCTGCTTTCCTCTCTGGATTGAGTATGGCTGCTGTGAACTATGCAACACAATAAGGATGTCCTGAAAGGAGTAGTATGATCCAATAGTCTCTGGTTTTATCTCCAGATCGATCGATGCATAGGTGACAATGTGAATGGGGGATAGATGGGCAGGTATATTGCAGAATGCGGACAAAGACTCAACTAGATCTGTCATTATAAATACACGACTTTCATATCCAAGTTGATCTAATCTGTGTACTATAATAATGAATGGTATCAGGATAACATGCCCTTCAAGATGGTAGCACCAAAGTTTGCCCTAGATCTTGATATGATGTCCAACTTAACACTGTTTATCAAAGGTGTACAGACAAGATCATGATGTTGCTGCAAATATGGTATCTACTGATAAATTCTTGAAAAAGGCCATTGAGGTTGCTGCAGACCGTGTTGAATGAGCCTTCAGTTTCAGTAATACAATCAGATAGCCACCTGGACAATATGACTTCGGTCACTGTATTACCTAGCCTATTAGGGTCAAAGGAAACAAAGAGATGGCCATTTACCTCAAATCTTTTGTGCAGCCTAGATAGAAGTGTAGCTGCCTGTAAGAATCCTAGCAATGTAATTTGAGCTCTCCTTTGTTAAGTATATTGGAGAAAGAATACTGGAAGTTTTGAAGGTTATCTTCACCATAAATGATGGGTCTCCTGAGTACTACCCTGTTTCTGTGAAAAATTAGATATGACTTTGAAGAAAGAATGTGCATTTCAAGAACTCCTCTAGCTGAAATGATTGCTATTATAAAAGTGTTTCCTATTACAGATACTTAAGATCAGCTTTAGCTGCTGGTTCAAATAGGATTGGAGTTAATCCTTGAAGAACAAAATTCAAGTCCCAAGTAGGGAGTAGGAAAAAATCCTCTTAAAAAGGCTTACAGATACTCTGAAATACCAAAGATGAGTAGTTTATGCCTTGATGATAAGCAGAAATGTCTTCTAGGTGAACGCTAATTGTGGAGAAGCATGAGCCTTGATGAAAGAAATCTGCCAAAGAGATAAGGATAGCAGCTAAGGGGGACATAATGAAGTCTAGCCCTTGTTGGATAGCCCATGAAGAGAACTTAAACCACCTGCCATTATATGTTTTTCTGGTGGACAGTTTTTGTGAAACTAGCAGTAACTAGACCACCCTGGGTGGGTAGTGTGAGTCTCTAGTCATCCCCTGGAAGTATAGAAACCATTTACTTAACTTGAGGGAGCATATGTCAAGATAAGGCTTGCTGGACAGGTGTAATAGGAGCCTCAGATGGGGCTGTAGAGAGGGATCTCTTTACTAAGCAAGGCAAAAGCAGGGAATACCAAATGGTTCAGAGACAAAAATGGAGCTATAAAAATGATGTTTTCTGTGGTCAGCATAGCTTTCTGGATAAATTTCATCATGAAAGGCAGAGGAGGAAGGAAGACCAAAACCTGGGACCAAAGGTGGACAAGAATATCTCTGGGAGTCTGACTCTGATGAAGGAATGGGGAAAATAAGTTTCTGGATTTGGTGTTGGAGGGTAAGGTGAAGAGGTCACAGCAAGGCTTCTCCCAGTGAAGAAAAAGACATACTTTTAATATTTTCTTTTTTTTTTTTTTTGTGGAAGATTTTGTTGTGTTTTTCCAGCTTCAGTGATTTCAGCTTTTGTTTTTTTTGTTTTTTGCACTAGTGTTTATATTTTCTTGTTTTTTTTTTTTTGTGGATCAACAGGCATATGCTCAACTTGTCTGCTAATGGACTAGTGCATCACAGGATACGCATTGTTAGAAAGTACTGAGAGTTTCTAACCTATTTCATACCCTCACTGCCTCCAGACAGAAGGCACAAGATCTGGTTCCTCCTTCCTTATTCATATACCACACCGTGGCCATGTTGTCTAAATGGATGGCTATGCACCTTGGAGAAGGTGGCCTTGGAATGTCTGCAATGTCAGAAGGACAACCCTCACTTCCAGCATGTTGATGCACAGATAGGCTTTTTGCTGGTTCCACATATTCTGAACCATCTAGCCCAGACAATAATACTCACCCCAATACAGATGCATCTGGAGGTACTATGGTTGTTGGAATGGGAGGAAGAAAAGGATACCCTAAATGCAAGTTTGTAGGCTAAAATCACCAATGGAGCTACACTAAACAAGATATGGACAATGAGATCATGTAATGCAATAGATCCCATGTTTGAGATTGCTGAACCTTTTGGATCTATTGAAGAACTCTCATATAAAATCTTGCCAGAAGTAACATCTGTACTGAGGCTGCCATCAGTCCTAATGTCTTTAGAGTCAAGACAGCTGTAGGTGTTTGTTGATTGATTAGGTTTCTAACAGCTTTCTGAATTGCTTGTACCCTGTCTGAAGGTAGACTTACTCTCATCCTTGTAGTGTCCAGGTGGCATTTAATAAAAGTTAGCTATTACACTGATTCTAACTGTGATTTCTGAAAGTTCACAGATATTTCCAAGGACAGGCACAGGCTAAATAAGTATTCTCTTGCTTTCGGTGGTGACTCCTTTGAGGTCCAGGCTATAGGCCAGTCATCCAGGTTGGGAAAGATTTTGATCCTTAGCAGTTGGAGGTGAGCTGCAACTGTAGCCATGCACTTTGTAAACACCCTGGGGGCTGTGGTAAACTCAAAAGGCAAGATCTGAATTAATAGTCACTGGCTCACACTCAAAAATGTGGCAGCTTAACCATGTTTATGTGGGTTATGCCACATATTGTAAAGGTACTTCAGGCATAAACTTACTTCCCTAAGTGCTCCATCATTCTGGTCTCCTTGTCCAGAGAATGGATAGCTTGAACACCCTCAATGGATCTCTCTTTTTGTGGCAGCTAAGACCACAATGTAGTCTACAAGTGGTCCCGTGATCCACTGGGGCCTGTCCTTGGTTATCTGTAGAGCTCTCTGTGGTGTTCATGGGATGGGTTTTGCAATCAGACTCTTTCCATGTGCATTGAAAAACTAGGCCCACCATATTGTGGGGAGGGGTGGTACTGCCCAAGCTGCTGGTGGACTGGAATGCCCATTGGAGGATCTCTTCCTCAGGATAGGTGAGATTGATGGGTAGAGATCCCCTTCTGTTGCACCCTCTCAAGGATCTCCCCATATATGTGGTCTTCTGGGGTGCTGGAGGGAGGCTTCTCTTTCATCGAGATCCATGTCCTTGGTGAGGGACTCAGAAGAAGAGTCTAGATGCTTCCTCTTTCATATCCTCTTTCTGTGTGCCCCATCCAAATGGCCTGAACAGGATTCTCCTCCGGATCTTCTAACTGCCAAGGGTTGTTCCAGTCTTTGGTCCTCTTAAGAGAAGTAGTGATGGCTAAAGACACCACTGGGAGCTGTGTACTGGCAGGGCCAGCGTGGTGTATTATTTTCTGTATCCATAAGAAATTAAGTTCTTCCTAGTATCAATTCCCCTATCTTTACTGATGGTGCTGAAAATGTCAGCACTGAGGTGGAGGACTGTGCCATCACAGGTTCATGTGTAAGTAGTAGACTAGCTGCCTTTGTGGGCCTTTTTAAACCTAGCCAATTTCCCTTTTGGTGCCTGAATTAACCTATCCCATTTGCTGTTAGACTGGCCTTACTAATCCCATGGTTGATAATTATATATTACCCCTAGTGAGAATAACTAGACTGGCCTTACTAATCCCATGGTTGATAATTATATATTTACCCCTAGTGAGAATAACTGAGATCATACCATAGATAATTTGGGTCTATATTATTTTGTTCAATGGCTATTCAGCAAATAGCCATTTGTTGAACACCTATTTGGCGAAGCCGCTCTTCATCGAATAGCAAATTGTAACTAGGGAAAACCAGTGGTTGGCCACAGTCTGGAATTTGCCCTTTTCCACACTGTAGTGTGATCTTAGAGTTGATATATTTAGTTAGGGGGTATGGGGGGTGCAGCCCCCCCACACACACTTTGGCAGGTTTTAAATTTTTCTTTTTCAGTTGCTCGGTTAGCCAACTGCTTGTTTGCCTTCACTAAATAGGTGTTCGATGAATGGCTATTCATTGAATAGCCATTCAATGAAATGACATAGACTCAAATAATTTGAGGGGACCCATGCATGCAATAAAGCATTAAGGAGATGCCTGTATCCATTAGTAGCAAAGAGGGCAATCTTGGGATACATTTTTTATTAACCATCTATAGATCCAAGTTGCTCTTGAGTATGGACAGGGATAAGCTTTGTGTTATGTGCGCTGGCATTGACCCCCTCGACCCTGGCAACACTCATTGCTGACTACAGGACTGACACCAAAGAATGAGTCTTTGGCACCTAGGTATTAAAAAAAAGTGTCAACACAGAGAAAGGCCCAAAGGGGATGATATTGGAGTTGATACTGGCACCAAAGTCATTCCAGTCCCATCATCCTCAAGCCTACCGACAATTGGTACCAATGGAATTGGCTCTGATGCCACTAGTTCCAAGGGAATTGATTCCATGTAGAAAATCTCAGTCAGTGCTGAGGAAAAAGCTACACCTTCCACAGTTTGTCCTGATACTCCAGTGTCCTGACTAGGCCTGGGGTGGGAACCTTGGAAGATGATGATAGAGGCTCATATCCAGATACTATTGTAACGGTAAGGGCAAAGATGGTGCTAAACACACCTTCAAAAAGGTAATCATCATCTTCCAATCCAGTAGAACAACTAGGCTATGCACCAACCTTGAGGACTTGATAAACATAGCTGAAGCCAAACAGTAATGCAAAATGTTAAGCAACTTTTGCTTTGAGGAGAAGCTACCAAGACTTCTTGGAGCCAGGTCTGAAGAACCCAAACAACTTGAGTCTAGACATACCTGAAGGAGGGGTTGTGGGTGGCACAGGCACAGATGGGGCATGAGAAAGATCATATTCTGCAGGATGGGGAGATTCTAATCATGGAGTCTTGGCAGGAGAAAGGGCAACTGGAGAAAGCTCCCTGCCATGCTTGTGCTTGTGTTTCTTCTTCTTTTACTTTCAGGACATGAGTCTTACTTTTGGAGGGGTCCCCTTTCAATAAGCCATTCAATATTAATTTATTTCTCCTGTCCTGAAAGATTCCTTTAAATAAAATTTTTGTAAAGGAAATAAAACCCCTCATAATACCCCAAAACACTCCCACAACCTATTAACATAATACAAAATGCACAAAACTATCATATCTTCAAATAAATTAATTTTTTGCCTCCTAATAGGAACTATTGTTCCAGATTGACAGCTATACTTACAGGCTTTAATTAACCTATAATGAAGGTTATCTATGCTAAGATGCATGTTACAGCATGTGCTTCTACTTACAAGTGCTGACCGTTTTTGTCTTATCTTTATTCCTCTCCCAGATGTAGAAAACAACTTGAATGCTTTTCAGAAATCATTATCTTTTAGCCAAAGAAAAAAGTATTCTGTCTTTATTGCCCTTATAGGTTCATAGGTTCATAGGGTGATACTAGGCTATCTGCTCTAGGGCATTTATAAGCCTAGCCAGAGTGTGTTTGGCTTTCACCACCCTTTTAGATTAGTTGACTTTGCCTCTGTATAGTAGGTCACAAAAGATAGCTCTTTTAAGGTTTTACTGTGCCTCTGTCTAGTAGGGACACAGAAGAGATCCCAGGGGTAAACCTACAATCTCCCATCTACTCGTCAAGATTTCTCTTGAAGAGGGTCATTGAGGGGCTCTGCCTAACATGGATTGGGATTTTGTTCCAGAGTGAGGGGAGCATCTGGGATATGAATCTGTCCCTCCAGCATGTCCTATTTATTTCTGTGCTGAGGTTTAAGTCCCTGGAATGTGTATCTCTAAGGGATTTGGATTTCTTGAGGTGGAGCATGTCCATTAATTCTGGTTTGGACATGGCTTTATACGTCAGGCACAGATCGCCTCTGAGTAGGCGGTAAGCAACTGAGTAGAGCTGGAGTTTCTTTAGCCTAACTGTGTAGGGCATCTGTTTGAGTCCCTTGATCCTCTTGGTGAGGTACTTTTGGGGTCTTTCCAGTTGCTGCAGGTGTCGGGTAAGGTACATCCCAAATGGGGCATTGTATTCAATTGTGGGCCTGATGAGTGATGAGTAGAGGGGCACAATGACCTCTCTTGATCTAGATGTGAACCCTTTCGTGATAAGGTGGGCTATATAGAAGGTCTTTCTAACCACTTTGGCAATGTGATTGTCAAAGGAGAGATTGCTATCTACTTGGGTCCCCAAATCCCTAATTACTTCTTCCATATTTAATGGATTACCACCTATGTGGTAATTTGTGGGCACTTTGTTTTTCCCAAAGGGGATGACTATGCACTTTTTGGCATTTAGCTTTAGGCCATGGCTCTGGCACCAGTTATCCGTCTCTGTGAGACCCTTTTGGAGGATGCTTGTGTCAGTCGGTGAGTCGATTATGGCACCCAGTTTGCAGTCATCTGTGAACTTGGTCAGCCATAGTCCTCCCGTGTTAGCCTGTACCTCAGAGAAATATATACCGAACAAGAGAGGTCCCAAGACTGAGCCTTGTGGGACGCCACTTGTAACTGGTTTAGAGTCTGACATGGCACCTGCAATTCTGACCATGTGGGTTCTATCCCTGAGCCAGTTTGCAACCCATCTTGTGACATATGGGTTGATATTTAAGCTGGTGAGCTTATTTATGATGCCCGAGTGGGGTATTGTGTTGAAGGCTTTTGCGAGGTCCAGGTAGGCTGTGTGGACTACCTTCCCTTCATCTATGGCCTTGGTGACTGTTTCAAAGAAGTTGACCAGGTTCAAGAGGCAAGATCTGCCCTTAACAAAGCTGAATTGGGTAGGATCCAGTGTTTGGAGGTTCCCAATGTCTTTGTTTATGAGTTCCATGATGATACGCTCCATAGCTTTGCAGACCAGGCTAGTCAGGCTTATGGGGCGATAGTTTCTGGGGTCTGTTGTGGCACCACCTTTGTGGAGTGGGACCACTGTTGCTGTACGCCATTCCTTGGGTACATATCCTGTAATAAGGCTGAGATTGAACAGTGACTTTATGTGAGGGTTCAGTTCTTCATGGAACTCGTGTAAGATGCAGCCCGGGACACCGTCCAGTCCCATTGATGCTGTGTTTTTTGCTTTGGAGAGGGCAGCTCTCACTTGTGCATCTGTGATGTCAGGGAGGCTACACTCTGTTGAGATAGACATTTTCTCTTTTGGGGGGGAAGGGGGGAGAAGTTTGCACTGAACCTGTCTGCCAGGATGTTGGCAATGTCTGTGGGTTCAGTGTATTTTTTGTCATTTTGCACTAACTCAGAGCATATCTGGGAGTTGCCACCCAGGTTCCTGACATAACTAAAGAAGGCCTTGTGATTATCTTTAGCGTCTTGTGTAATTTTTCTTTCGAAGCTGGCCTTAGATGATTTTATGAGGGATCGTAGTTTCTTGCTAGTACTGATCAGAAATGCCTTCCCTTTTTGGGATTTTGCTCTATCATGTAGTAGCTTCCTCCTTCTGTTGTATAGCTTATTTATGGCTGGGGTCCACCAGACGGGTCTCCTGCCTTTGGAGGAGTGAGTCTTGGTTTTCTTTGGGATATCATGATCCATGCATTCCTGTAGGTGTCCATAGAATGCGTTTGTAAAGGATTCTGCAGTTTGGGCCATATTTTCCACTGGCCCGGGGGATTTGAAGGATTCTACCTCGGTTTTGAGAAGTGTGAAGTTTGCTTTTGAGAAGTTCTTCACTTGGGTTTCCTTGGCTTGGGGTGGGGACGGGATATGGATGTCCAGTGAGATTAATTTATGGTCAGATCTTACCAATGAGGGGTATACCTCTGGTATGGAACATAGAGTCCCCATGTTGGTGATGATCAGGTCCAATATGTTTTTCCCTCTTGTGGGAGTGGTGACCAGTTTTTCCATAGCATTTGAGTTTATAAATTCTAGGAACCATTGGGCGAGGGTGTTGGGGCTTGAGTAGTGCTCCCAGTCAATGTTTGGGTAGTTGAAGTCACCCAATATGATGGTGTTTGGAGAGACCTTCATATTCTCCAGTGTTTTCAGGAAAGCTGAGTCGGGTTCCTGAGTTTGGGAGGGTGGTCTGTAGCAGGCTAAAAACTGAAAGGTAGTTTTGCCCACTGTTAGTTGCACATGGATGGTCTCTGATGCTTCGTGCAGTGCCACTAACCTGGAGGTGTGGGTATCTTTGATGAATATGGATACTCCCCCTCCTTTTGTGGTTCGGTCAGAATTTTGGGGCTGAAAAGCATGGTATGAGGTATAACCTGGTAGTGCTGGGGTGCTCTCGGGAGCCTTGAACCAGGTTTCTGGTACTGCAGAGATATCGATATTCTCCATATTGAGGAGAGCCTCAAGTGCATGCATCTTGAGGTTTAGACTTCTGGCGTTGAGCAGCATTACCCTTAGTTTCTTTTTCCTTGTGTTGTCAATGGAGGTGGGTTTGTCTTTTGAGCCTTGCCTAAAAAAGGCACTATGGGGGTGGCAAGAGCCTTAGCCAGTATTCAAAAGCCCAGGAGTGACAGGTGCAAGCCGTCCCTAGCGAAGCAACGTGGCTTGTTGAGCATGTCATCCCAGGCTGACAGACACTGGATCCCCTTTGAATGACACCAATACTTTAGCCAATTGTTAAAATTGATCATTTTGTGTTTATACTGTGGCATCATTCTTGATGAGGGTAAGATGCTACTCAAGGTCAGGGTCATACCGGCCTGGGCTACATGATCAGAGAGCTCCTCTATGTCTCTTTTCATGTAGTCCAGGGAGGTACATCTCAGGTCATTCACACCAGCATGGACAATGACGGAGTCATATTTGTACTTGCTTTGGAGTGACCTGAGTGCTTGTGTTATGTGGTGGATCCTGGCACCCGACAGGCAGCTTACAGTGACCTTCTCCTTGTTCAGCCTGGTGAGTGGGACATCAGTGTGTCTGACAATATAGCCACCTATTACAAGTGTATTAGGTGTGCTGTTTAGCCTTAAGGGCTGTGACTGTGTGGCACACTGACTTTGTGAACTATGTGATACGTGGGTATTGTTGTGGGGTAGCGGTTGCTTGGATGTCTGCTTTGAAGGTCTCTGCTGCTTGGGCAGATTTTTATTTAGAGCCTCCGAGTATGTTTTTGTGGGTTTATGTGTTTGGTTTGCTGTTGCGATAGGTCTATGTGAGACTGGATTTGTGGTGTGTGTGGTTACCTTCTCCTCTTGACTGACTGCGCCAGTACTGGGATGAGAGAGCTCATCCTCCAGTTTGGCTATATAGTTGCATCTCTCACATATATTTGAGCTTGTTGGGAGGAGGAGAGGGTGGTCTGTGTACATAAGGCAGTTGTAACATTGCCTCAAGATTCCCAGATTCACCAGCTGGACTGGAGAGTAAACCCGAAACTGACTTTTGGACATGCCAGAATAGTATAAGGAACTACTTTTTGACTGATCAAAAAGGATCAATAGGGAGCCAAGTACTTAAAGGGAGTATAAGAGGGTGTAGTGCTTTAGTTTATTAGTTCTTACTTATAAGATTACTTATACGAGCAACTGTAGGGTTTTAGAATGAAAATAGAGTACTTACTTATCAGCTTCTCTCCAGAGAAACATGATAATCTGATATACAGTTGCCTTCAGCTACAAGCTTCTCATATTGCACTATGAACATTTATTTGCAAAGGAAAACTTTTCATTACATTCAATGTTCTTTTATTTACTTGCTTCCACTTAGAACTTGTTGTTAGAGCAAGCCAAGGACCTTAATCCAGCCATTCTCCTATGTGAAAGCAAGAAAAAGCAGTTTTACTTATATCATGCTCTTTTGTCCAGGCTTTCTTCTTCTTTTTTTTTTTTTTTTTGCATTGCAGTGCCTACATTTCATAAAACTGAACAAGAAGAAAGAAAGAAAAAAAAAAAAAAATAAGAAAGAAGGCCAAAGGAGGTGAAGGAGAAAAAGAGGGGAAGGCATGCCCAAATGCAGGAAGAGAGGAGAATGGTTAGGAGTGTGGTACTAAGAGTAGGAACTTTGAATGTTGGCAGTATGACTGGTATAGGGAGAGAGCTAGCTGATATGATGGACAGAAGGAAGGTTGATATACTGTGTGTGCAAGAGACCAGGTGGAAGGGAAGTAAGGCCAGATGTATTGGAGGCGGGTTCAAATTGTTCTATCATGGTGTGGATGGGAGGAGAAATGGGGTAGGGGTTATCCTGAAGGAACAATATGCCAAGACTGTTTTGGAGGTGAAAAGAGTGTCAGAGTGATGTTTATGAAGCTGGAAATTGATGGTGTAATGATAAATGTTGTTAGTGCATATGCTCTGCAAGTTGGGTGTGCGATGGATGAGAAAGAATCATTTTGGAGTGAGTTGGATGAAGTGGTGATGACTGTACCCAAGGGTGAGAGAGTGGTGATTGGAGCAGATTTTAATGGGCATGTTGGTGAAGGGAACAGAGGAGATGAGGAAGTGATGAGTAGGTATGGTGTTAAGGAAAGGAATGCAGAAGGTCAGATGGTAGTGGATTTTGCAAAAAGGATGGGCATGGCTGTGGTAAATACATATTTTAACAAGAGGGATGAGCATAGGGTGACATACAAGAGTGGAGGGAGATGCACACAGATGGATTATATCCTATGCAGGAGAGCCAGTTTGAAGGAGATTGGAGACTGCAAAGTGGTGACGGGGGAAAGTGTAGTTAGACAGCATAGAATGGCGGTCTGTAGAATGATGTAGGTGATCAAGAAGAGGAGGAGGAGTGTGAGGGCAGTGCCAAAGATCAAATGGTGGAAACTGAAAAAGGGTGATTGTGAGGTGGAGTTCAGAGAAGAGTTAAGACAGGCACTGGATGGCAGTGAAGAGTTACCGAACAGCTGGGTAACTACAGGAGAGCTAGTAAGGGAGACTGCTAGAAAGGTGCTTGGTGTGACATCTGGACAGAGGAAGGAGGACAAGGAGACCTGGTGGTGGAATGAGGAAGTACAGGAGAGTATACAGAGGAAGAGGCTGGCGAAGAAAAAGTGGGATTGTCAGAGAGATGAAGAAAGTAGACATGAGTATAAGGAGAGGAGGCGCATGGCAAAGAGAGAGGTGGCGAACGCTAAGGATAAGGCGTATGGAGAGTTGTATGAAAGGTTGGACACTAAGGTGGGAGAAAAGGTCCTGTACCAATTGGCCAGACAGAGGGACCGAGCTAGGAAAGATGTGCAGCAGGTAAGGGTAATAAAGGATAATGAGGCAAACATACTCACAAGTGAGGAGAGTATGTTGAACAGATATAAAGAGTACTTTGAGGGGCTGATAAATGAAGAGAATGAGAGAGAGAGAGAAGGTTGGATGATGTGGGGATAGTGAATCAGGAAGTGCAACAGATTAGCAAGCAGGAAGTAAGGATAGCTATGAAGAGGATGAAGAATGGAAAGGCTGTTGGTCCAGATGACATACCTGTGGAAGCTTGGAGATGTTTAGGAGAAATGGCAGTGGAATTTTTAACCAGATTGTTTAATGAAATCTTGGAAAGTGAGAGAATGCCTGAGGAGTGGAGAAAAAGTGTTTTGGTACCAATTTTTAAGAATAAGGGTGATGTGCAGAGCTATAGTAACTACAGAGGGATAAAACGGATCAGTCACAGCATGAAAATATGGGAAAGAGTAGTAGAAGCTAGGTTAAGAAGGGAGGTGATGATTAGTGATCAGCAGTATGGCTTCATGCCAGGAAAGAGCACTATAGATACGATGTTTGCTCTGAGAGTGTTGATGGAGAAGTACAGAGAAGGTCAGAAGGAATTGCATTGTATCTTTGCGGACTTAGATAAAGCATATGACAGGGTGCCTGAAGAGGAGTTGTGGTACTGTATGAGGAAGTCGGGAGTGGCAGAGAAGTATGTAAGAGTGGTACAGGATATGTACAAGGGTAGTGTGACAGCAGTGAGATCTGTAGTGGGAGTGACAGATACGTTTAAGGTGGAGGTGGGATTACATCAAGGATCAGCTCTGAGCCCTTTCTTATTTGCATTGGTAATGGACAGGTTGACAGACAAGATCAGACAGGAGTCCCCGTGGACTATGATGTTTGCAGATGACATTGTGATATGTAGTGAGAGTAGGTAACAGGTTGAGGAGACCCTGGAGAGGTGGAGATATGCCTTAGAGAGAAGAGGAATGAAGGTCAGCAGGACTAAGACAGAATATATGTGTGTGAATGAGAGGGAGAATAGAGGAATGGTGAGGATGCAGGGAGTAGAGTTGGCAAAGGTGGATGAGTTGAAATACTTGGGATCAACAGTTCAGAGTAATGGCAAGTGTGGAAGAGAGGTGAAGAAGAGAGTACAGGCAGGGTGGAGTGGGTGGAGAAGAGTGTCAGGAGTGATTTGTGACAGATGAGTACCAGTAAGAGTGAAAGGGAAGGTCTACAAGAGGGTAGTGAGACCAACTATGTTATATGGATTAGAGACAGTGACACTGACAAAAAGGCAGGAGTCAGAGCTGGATGTGGCAGAGTTAAAGATGTTAAGATTTGCACTGGGTGTGACAAGGGTAGACAGGATTAGGAATAAGTATATTAGAGGGTCAGCCCAGGTTGGATGGTTTGGAGACAAAGCCAGAGAGGCGAGATTGCACTGGTTTGGACATGTGCTGAGGAGGGATGCTGGGTATATTGGGAAAAGAATGTTAAGGATGAAGCTGCCAGGTAAGAGGAAAAGAGGAAGGCCTAAGATAAGGTTTATGGATGTGAGAGAGGACATGCAGATGGTTGGTGTGACAGAGCAAGATGCAGAGGACAGGAAGAAATGGAAACAGATGATCTGCTGTGGTGACCCCTAATGGGAACAGCCAAAAGAAAAAGAAGAAGAAGAAGAAGAAAGAAAGAGGAATGAAAAGGGGGCACCTGTTTACTTTAGTACCGCGATTACATAAAAAAATAGTAATAACTGAAAAACCTTTACAATATAACATGCTGTATATGTCATGTTTTATAAAAGTACTCTTGAGAACAAAAATTGTTTTGCTTACAAGATACCTCTTTCCCCTCTTCCCCTCTCCTTAATGTTCCTGCAAACATGAAATAGGGCATACAATTTGGAATCTCCTACAAGTTTAACAAAGTTAGATGAGCAGTCTGATACAGCACACACACTGGTCTCACCCACACTCAAACAGACCAATAATGATGTCCCTTTAGGGTTAGAACACAAAGGACAGGGAAGAAACATAAAAAGCGGTACAGATATTCCAAATATGGAAACATTGTTACACATGATGAGCAAGAAGTGATTGATCAGAATGTATTGAATATATCCTCACAGATTTTGACTAACAGTCAGACTGGATTGCTCAATAAAGGGCTGAATCTTGTTCCTGCTTTTTTTATACAAGAGGAAGATTTTGTCAGTGATGTTTATTCCTTTGTATGGTCATTAAATCTAAAGTTATTTTTTCAGGATGACTTGAATAAAGTACAGGATGATGCATTTAGATTAAATAAATCGGCTTTTATGCCACCAATAAACCCCACAGTACAAATGTTCATCAATCAGGTTCTCAAAGATCTACATGATCAATATGGTAAGGGGAATCCCAAAAATTAATAATCGTTCTAATGATGAACGTCAAGCCTTACAGGATCTGAAGAATAATACCAACATTGTGGTGATGTCTACTGATAAGGGTGGTGTAGTGGTGGTAATGGATTCTGATAAATATAATTCAGAAGCTCAGACACAACTAGGGGATTGACGATACTATATGCCTATGCCACTCGATCCCACACTTTTTTTCAAAGAACAAATTGATGCTTTTATCAAATTGGCGGTCGAGGAGGGCATTATTTCCAGTACCACCCCTGAACAACTGATTGTACATGACCCCAGCAGACAATATATTTGTTACCAAAGATTCACAAATCATTAACTGATCCACCAGGCAGACCAATCGTTTCAGGGAGTGGATCCCTTACAGAGCCCATATCTATTTTTCTCACAGAATATCTGAAATCTTTGTTGAAACATATTCGATCAAGAATAAAAGATACTACAGAAGTTTTACAGATTCTTTCTGATGTCCAAACTGAACCAGAATGGCTTCTATGTACTTTGGATGTAACCTCCCTTTATACCAATATTCCGCATTGGGCCGGTCTTTTGGCAGTGGAATATTGGTTACAGACCTCTGAACTATATCCTCCTGGGTTCAATACTTTTTTGATTGGGCTTACAGAAAAAGTTCTTACTATGAACATCTTTTATTATCAAGAGGAATGTTTTTGGAAAACACTTGGCACCACCTTGGGGGGATCATTTGCCCCTTTATACGCAGATTTATTTATGGTGTATGTAGAGGAGCAATTGATTTATGATGTCCTACATAATATTTATATACCTGAACTTGATATTTGGCACCGCTATTTAGTTAACTGCTTCCTTATATGGAGGGGAGATGCAGAATAACTTGAGGAATTTGTTCAATACATCAACGATAATAAATGGGGTTTACAATTCACTTGCCACTATGATCAACATCAGATAATTTTTTTAGATGTTCTAGTGACTAAGAATGTTGATGGTACACTGAACACCCAAGTTTTTCGCAAGTTCCCTCAATACAACGCAATATTACATGCCAGTAGTTTTCATCCGCCACATGTCACCCATAACATTCCCAAATCACAATTTATCAGACTCAAAAGGATTTGTTCTGATGCCCAACAATATGAGAAGTCCATGCAGGATATGGTCCAAAGATTTAAACGTAGGGGTTACAAACCAGGGGCTGTCACCATGGCTTGTCATCAGGTATCATGTAGAGACAGGTCTGATCTTCTGATATATCAGCACAAACCAAAAACGAATTTCTCTCAACCCAGGTTTATTACTACATATGGTTGAAACACTGA
Source organism: Protopterus annectens (assembly GCF_019279795.1). Classification (NCBI taxonomy): domain Eukaryota; kingdom Metazoa; phylum Chordata; order Ceratodontiformes; family Protopteridae; genus Protopterus; species Protopterus annectens. The sequence goes on from NC_056739.1 coordinate 1,751,883,445, forward strand.
CATGTTTTGTCAGGTTATTCATCAGAATTGGAACATATTATTGTCAGACCACAAACTGGGATGGGTCATTCAGAATAGATGCCATTTTAGTTTCAGAAGAGGAAAGACAGTGGGGGCACATTTAAATCACTACAAACAGAGGTTGAACAAGATTAGGGGTTCGACATAATCTACACTGACAGATGAGGCAGTTATTGGATGTTTTCCATGTGGTCACTGTGTTCACTGCAATAGAATTAACAAAATTAAGAGTTTCAGTACTCGGTACACAAGCAGAGTTTATGATATCAATTTTTTTGCTAATTGTTCCTCAGACTGGGTGATATATCTTGCCACATGTTCCTGCAGGGCCTTTTATGTGGGCCAAACCTCTAAGACATTTAAATTTCGGGTCAGCCAGCATTTAAGTGATATTAAACACAAAAGGATTACAAATGCCCTATACAAACATTGTATAATACATCCATCTGCTGCTTATAGAGTCACTATTATAGACATTATCTCAGGCAAAAGGAATAATCCTATTGGTTGGCATACTATATTGGATAATAAAGAGAAGAAGTGAATAATCAGACTGGGGGGATTATTCCCACCTGGACTCAATGGACTATTATGATCAACCTATGGGATGTCTGATTACTAATTGTGGTTACTATTTATTGTGGAATTGATATGACACTGAAGAAGGCTTTGGTTTAGCAGCCGAAACAGTTTTGTCTTGCTTTTACTTTATTAAAGAGTATGTTGGTTCATCTCACCTGGGTATGCTGGCTATAATTTTTGAAAAGTCAGATGAGTCCAATATTTCCAGGTTTTCCTGTTCCTCCATATTTCACAAATGTAACTGATGCTTTGTAATCCCACATTTATTCAATAATGTCTCAGTTCCTAGTTTTCTTCCTATTGAACTTCATCTTCCATTTCCTGTTTCTGGATCATTTCCAACATACTTGTGGTTCTTGTAGTCAACTCCTGTGCTTTTTTCTGTCTCTCAAGCATTTTTTTAGAACACTGGAAAAAGTTTCACTGGCATAGTCTTTCTATGAGTTTTATTATCAGAGGAATAAGCAGAGTCACCTTATGTTTAATAGCTCACTTTTTGTTGGACAAACATTTGCATTTCCTCCTTAGCGTGTTCTGCATCAAAAAATGACTTTGACCCTCCAGGAAAAAAATATACTGAAGATAGCTGGATACAGCAGCTTAAATCTTACACCTGCTTTTCATCATTCATTGATTTTTGGAATAAATTTAGCTCTCTTCAGCCTGGTGTACAGTGAGTAATCATTTTCCACAAACACTCTACTGTTTCCAACTTTAGTACTTTGTCCTTCTGCCACAGTTTTGTTAGAATCAACTCGTTCTGCTGGTGGGATTGCATCTTTACTTTTAAAGATCTTGACTGCTTTCCCATAGCCATGTTTGGAGCATACATACACTGTGTCCTTTTAATTAACAACTCCTACTGTGGAATATCAGTCCAGTTGCTTATTTGTCCTTTTATAAAATTAATATAGTTTGTTCCTTCCAGTTTCTCTGGTACAGCAGAAAATCTCAGCATTTCCATACAGGTTCTGTCCTCTAATTTTACTATTTTTTGAAACATTTCTTCTTGAGTGGTCTCATACTCAACCAACCTTTTCTTTATTTCAATCTCTGATTTTTGAAATGTTATCACCTCATCTGAATATCTAACAAAATTAAAAGGAGTAGAAATGAGCAAACCAAACCACTTTAATAAAAAAAAAAAACAGTAATTGCTTTTGTCTACATAGGACTTTTTCAGAGTTTGAAAAAGTCCTATGGAGACGAAAACACTTACTGGTTTATTGATTAAAGTGGTTTGGTTTGCTCATTTCTAAGCCTTTTATTTTGTTATTTACAATTTATTAGTGCATTTTTTTACCTTTGGATTACTGCCATTTGAATATCTGTTTAAAGCTTCTTCCATTTTTTCCAGGCTTTTGTTATTTGAGTTGATATACTTCTACAGTGTTTCATTCATTTTAATACGCTTTGAGCAGATCTGACTATTTTCTTTCCTCTAGATTACTGGAAGTCATGTCTTGCACCAAAGCTAGAGCTTGAATTGCTTTTTGCTAAACAGCTGCAGAATTCTTCCCAGCTTTTCTCTCCTCACCTTTTGTGGGTGATTTTCTTTCAAGTTCTCTAAATTTCTTCTTTGCTAGTATCCAGGCAGTGCACTTATTAGCCAGTAACTGAAATTTACACAAAAAGACAAATACACCGGCTATCTTTTCTGAGTTTCTGTTTTCACACTGGGAGAGTTTAAATTAAGCTGTTACTGATTGTGTAGCCATCTTGGAAGATGTACTTCAAAGCTTAAACACGAAGATGAATTGGATTTTAAAGTACAGTGGTAAGGATTGTATTTCAGCTGAATTTAAGTATATTACAAGCTCAGTAGGCAAATGCACAAAGTGTAAATTGTTCATAATATACTTGAAAATGTTTTCTGTGTATCTATCATACTAAATTATATTTAAATGTTAATTTTGCCTGTTACGTCTCTTTGCAGTGTAAACGTTCTTATGAACAGGGATTATTTGCAGGGTCATTTTTAAATGAGACAACTTGCTGAGTCATTAAGTAAAATATAGAGGATTAGAGGACTAGAACAGTTTGTTTACACTATACCAGATGAACTTTGGGGACATTGACTGTTGACTATTTTAGTTCAAATGTCTGTTTTTCTGGATTTTGACTGCTGTACATGCATTTCTAAAGTGCATGCAAAGATTGCATTGCTGTGGGTCAGTAAAGAGACTGGTTGAGTAAGCCCATGTAGCACTCATTCAGATTATTTCAGACTTCAGGTTATCCATCAGTGAATTCTTTTTTCTGCCCCAATGTCTACACTTGCATGCCCCACCCTGGCAGATCTATGGTCAACCCTTTATCAGGAGGGTATCCCTTCTTCTAGAAATTCTGCTTTGAGGAGGCTTCCAAGTCCTTGTGGAAGCTCTATGGGGCTATATTTCTTGCTCAGCAAGTGGGCAAAAAGAGCTCAGCAGACATTCTATCATCCTAATGAGGGATTTTTCTGCTGGTCAAACTCCCTACCCTCTCCAAGTGCTGACAACTTCTATATATGTAGGGTGGGATTGGCTATGAGTGGGCCACGCCAAACATGTGTCTCACTCATGGACATAGGGCAGACATGCCTACTCCATTCCTTCCAAAAACCCCACCCAAATATCCTGTACTTCTGAGCCCCAGCCTCCATCAGTGTTTGTAAAGTGACATCCAACACTAACCCCCCCCCCCCCAGGAGAGGTATGCCTATCTTGCCTGTCACTCTGTCAAACACCTAAGCAACAAATCAAACTCATGTCACCTGGACTATAGTCAGGACCTTATCTCTCTCTCTATATATATATACAATTAGAGCAAAATCAGAGCAAAAGACAAGTTATCTATTAACCAAATGAATGGATGGGAAATTGCAAATTCAATCCTGGGGTGGCACCCATGTCCCTTATGGACAGAGGCAGTGTATAAAAATGTCAAAATTCCATTTGTTGACCCTAGTTATCTTTCCCCTAAGAATAGAAAATTGAGTAAAATCTGGGTAAAACTGGCTAGGTTTGTAAGGGCTCTTGAGTAATTAGCCTAGTAATCTGCTATGACCTTATGAATCTATGTATCCCCCAAATCACTTTTTTTTCTTTTTTGGGGAAGGGAGGTGAGTGTATAACCCAAGTAATTTGCAGGATTATGAGACTGAATTATTTATTATAACTGCTTCCCTCTAGAATCATGGTGAGGATTTTGCTTCACATGCAGAGACTACTTTACATGATTCTTATTTAATATAGCGGTGTCTCCTGCCACATTATGAGTTCTGTGTCATTGCAGGAGCATATTATAACTGGATAACTATTCACCAGTTGTCCGAATTAAATTAAGAAAATTAAAAAATATAATTACTTCCATCTAAACATTTGCTTTAAGTCCTGAGAGGTAGTTGATTGTTATAATTATCTAGTATACAGTAATACATATTAATATTACATGGTACGTATAAGCTTTGTGCTAAATACTTATTTGGTGTCAGCAACACCGAATTCACTGGGTGGGGCACAGTGTTTGCTGTTAGCAGCATAGAATTCATCCTGTTGAATGCAAGTGGACAGGAAATCCAGGGCAGCAATTACATCATACATTTTAAGCAACCATCAAACTAATGAGTTATTTCAAAAGCTTTGAGTAAAAAAGATAGGTTACAAAGTTGCTCCAACACACACATGGTAGACCACAGGCACAACGTGGCATTTTAGCTCTCATTTATAGGTGGACTGGTTTGGGTTCCCTTTTCAGCCATGACCTAAGTCCAGATGTCACATGTAATAGACACATATACATGCAAAAAGCTGTTAGAAAATTAGGTCCATAAAAACATTCCTAAACAAATTGATCCAGAATTATACAATAAAGTGATACAGGTTCAAATGTAGTAAAGAAATTGCAATTTATAAAGGACTATGTTGTTTGTAAAGGTGTTCATAATCTATTTACAATACGCCTACAGTCTATTTATAATATCAAAGTTTGCTAGTCACATACTTAGAGGAACTTCATTCTGATGTGAAAATGAAAACAAACCATTTTAACAGACACACTTAAACATGTGACTTAGTATGTATAGGATTACACTTTATATAATGTTGGTTGATAAAGGAGGTACAGTAGACAGCACATTTTTATGTGTGTTCCAGGATTAGTAGTAAACACTAATCTCTTATAAGGAATGATAGAGTAGATCATGAAATATGTCAACTGTGTATGCAGTATAATAAAACCATTTTTGATTATAACAGTGAGTGTCTATGAGCAAATATTATGAAGAATAAATGTTAACAGCCCCACTAGGTGGGCTGAGGCAATAACGTTTTCAGATAAAGACTTGATATAAGTAGCACTACCTAGGAAAGTGTTGATGGAGTTCTGCAAAAATGATGAGAGCAATGCAAGATGGATCAAAGTTTATATCAAGTGCCCAAGCATTCAGAACTTGTAACAGCTACAGATGGGGCAGGTCCTGACTCCATTATTTTATGCTATTGCCTAACAGCAAAACTTTTTCTTAACCTTTGTTCTGCTGTTAGAGAAGTGTATTTTTAATTTTATATCAACACTATTACTATTGTGCATTGTGGCATTATCCACAGTTGGTAATTTTTACATATTTATTTTACTGTTCAAGAGGCAGCCAGCATTGTTAACATTTCAGTCCAGTTTCATTCTTAGGTATGCCTCTAGCGGTGATGTAGTCACATGACTGCAGCAGTGGTTACATGTCTCAGTAATGCTATTTGTTGCAGTAATTTCATATTTTGACTTTTGACTTGGTGGTGAAACTTAATTATACAGCAGTTTAACCATCTGTGGTCTGAATTTCTCTTTCTCTGTCAGTAGTTGTTTAACCACGGACAGCTGCTATTTAATTCCATGATTCCATGATACAGTTTAGCTGGTAATTTATTGAAACTGCATGACAATAAATATACATCTGGAGTGAAGTAAGAGAGGAAGTGCAGCCCACAACAGGAGGGCAGCACACTACAGGAGGGCAACACAACAGGAGGGCAGCACACAACAGGAGAGCAGCACATAACAGGAGGAAGCACATAGGAGGGAGCTCATAACAGGAGGGAAGCACACAACAGGAGAGCAACACATAACAGGAGGGAGCACACAACAGCAGGGCAGCACATAACAGGATGGCAGCACATAACAAGAGGGCAGCAGTTGTGCTTACATGAAAAAAAGCACTGTATCTGGTTTATCCTTAATGTTTACAATGCATATTTCCACATAAATCAGCAAACACATCATCATTATTATTACCTTCTTGTCAGATACCCTGTTTGCATATGGAGTATGTACTATTGTTTATACATATTTCTTCATTATTTAAAAACTGAACTGCCTGTATGCATGCAGGTAAATTGCTGCCTTTGAAGGGAACTCACAAACATGTTTTACAACATGTAAACAATTATACTGCAGTGGTAGTTTCATGGAGCGGACTGCATACTGCATTTAGATTACCTTTCTGAATGCCAGTTAGTGCAGTGTTGAATGTATTTCTTTAGAAGTTTATTGATGTATTATAGCTGCATTGCCATTGAAATTGCCTATTTGCTTATGTGAACCATGCTACAGAACTGCAGTAATGCACCTTGTCTGACTTATACCCTTATTTAGTGACTGCTACTGTTTTGTTTCATTCTGGCCTCCTGTCATACAGTGAGTACATAATATATCCCTGCACACTGTCACACTTCTGACTGTGATGTACAGATCAAGTATTGTGATGCTGAAATTGAGTAACATAACAATTTCTTATGCATTTAGCCATGAGACCTTAGTTCTTATTGATTTATACTATTGTCATTGCAACTTTCAAACATTTCCATATGGTTTATCTGAACCCTAAGTAGATGTAAACAGTTTTGTAGTATGCATTTTTATTAATCACTCACAATAATATTTTATTGTGTAGATGGCCAGTGTAAAACAATACTTAGTGATGAAGTGACACTGTTTTGCTTTCTTAAGTATGGCAGGTCACCCAAGCACTTCCAGCACTTTGGTACACTTTCTACAGTTTGATGGTCAACATCTGCACTGTCTCCCCACATTTGCTTTACCCATGTTCTAAGGGAAATGTTGCAATCCTGACGTAATGCAAAATGAAGTTTTTTTTCTGTATTAGCAATTAAATCATGCAGTACCTAACATATGGCCTACTGTATCCACTGTGAAGCCTTATTCAGAAGTTTCAGTGTCAGTATTACCTGTTCCTTCAAGAAAATATCATAGGTCATCAAATGGTGAAATGGTTTCAGTGTGAGTAATGACATTATTTGTTATTATAATTGCTTCCTAGGAAAGTGTGTGCTGCTCTCTGTGTGAGGCACATTGTCCAGTATCATTTTGTGATTTATTTTGTAAATGCTTGGTAGGAAAAACTTTATTTTGATTTATATTTTATTTATTTAGGTTTTTTTTTACCTTGGATTTTTACTTTTTGTTGTGAGAAAGAGATTAATTGTAGGCAGTCATACATTAGCCTTCCCAAGGGATCTAGATTGCTATAAATTCAAGCAAATTGTTGATAGGACACTCCAGACCATATCTCCAGCCATGCAGTGCCATTTTGTGATGTGTTGTATAAATATTTGGTGAGAGAAGCTTTATTTTCATTTACATTATATTTTATTTTTTACATTTGCTTGCACTCTTTAGCTCTCCCAAGGGTCTAGCTGGCTAAAATGACCTAAGAGACAACATCAACAGAATGATTTGGAGGGACAGATTTATCTCAATAAAGATACCAATGCTCTGAAACAGACTCTCCATCCATGCAAAACAAAGCTCATCCCTTTCCATATTCAAGTGCAACTTGGATTTGTGGATGGGAAACAGAACATTTACACCAGGACTGTCTCCTGTGCTACTAATGGAGAGAGTGAGCTCCTAAATGCTTTATTCCATGTATAGGCTCAGTATGATCCCAATTAGTCTCACTAGGGGTAATATATAATCATCAACTATGGGGTAGGCAAGGCAAATCTAACACCAAATGGGATAGGTAATTTCAAACACAAAAAGGGAACCTGGCTAGTTTTAAAATGGCCCACAAACAAGAGCAGCTAGCCTAGTACTTACCTATGAATCTATGAGCAACACCTGACAACAATTGTGAGCGAAAGCTATTTTGTACATTTACATGTGCCATAAACAATGTCCAGCATCTTAGAGAAACTTGTCCAAATGGCACAGTAGATCAGAAGGCTTTCCTACACATGCTTAAGTAAAAATTGCTTGACATCAGTAGTCCGCAGAAAAAAAAGAACGGCATAATGCAGAATGCATTTTCCCCATAGGAAATCATTGCCATTGCAACATTCCTTGTTCAAGCTGGTGCGATTGTGGAGTTAGTATATATAGGTTTGGGGGTGCAGGAGATATTGCACCCGGCAAAAAATAAGAAAAAAGGACTTTTTTTCTATTGGATTTTGGGCTTTTTGTTTTCGCTCTTTTGAAACATCACCTTCAGGAAGTTGGCATTTTATAGCAGAAGCAAATCAGAATAATTACTTTATTAAGTACTTCCCTTTGCACAAGGTTAACTTGGAGTATTTATTTATTTTTAAAACATCTTTATTAAACACCAAATGGGATAGGTTATTTCAAGCACAGAGACTGACACTTCACTGGAATAGACTTTCTATTCATGTAAAACAGAGCTCCTCACCGACCCTATTCAAACGCAACCTGGATAATTGGATGGGAGACCACAAACTGAACCCTGTGGTGGCATCCATGTCCCTCATGGACAGAAGTAGCCGGCATTGATTACAGACCCACTCTGTTCATAAATTTGTTCTGTGAACTACCCAAAAAGAACAAATGGGGATACTTGGGATTAACATGGTTAGGCTTATAAAGGCTCTAAGGCCAGTAGCGTAGTAACCTCATGATAACCTATGAACATAATATTTTTTAAAAAGTGATATGGGATTGATATAGTAATATAAAAGAAAATAAACCATAAGAACATTTCCATTGCATTATTTTCATGCAGCGTGCATATATGCTTTTTTAACAATTTTGATTCATGCCAGCATTACACTAATTGCTCATTTTGTGCCTTCCCACAAATTTAAGTCCATCTCCTGAACATTATTCAGCATGTATTCTTCCCACACATCCCATTTATTATAGGTTCTTAGGTTCATAGATTAGTACTAGGCTAACTGCCCTTGCGAGCCATTTTAAGCTTAGCCAATTATCCCTTATGAGACTCAAACTCTGTACCTTGTGTTTGTAAGGCAAACACCTTAACCATTAGGCCACCCTCCCAACCCATGTCCCTCATGGACAGAAGTAGCCGGCATTGATCACAGACCTGCTCTGTTCATAAATTCATTCTGTGAACTACCCAAAAAGACCAAATGGGGATACTTGGGATTAACATGGTTAGGCTTATTTTTACCATGTAATTACTTCTTTCCTTTTCTAAAGATCTCACCTCCAGTTCTTTTATCTCCTTTACAATATTCAATACTTCAGTTATATTTGGTTTAGATTTTGAGTTCCATTTTCTAGTAATTGTTTTTATTTGGAAGACATTGGCATTAAAGTTGGAAAATTCCATATTCCAGCTCAAAAGAATCATTTCCTTAATTACAATCATTTGCTACCTGAACATTTCTGACAAAGTACTTTGTAGGGAATTTTTTAAATCAACCAACTTGTTGCATTCCCAAAAAACATGTTTGCAGTTACCTTAATCTTTCTCATCACACCTCCAGCATTTACTATCTGCTCACATGAGGCAAAATTTTCTGAAGCCTGTTTGGGATATAAACATACCTATGCAAATACTTAAAAATCCAATAAGTGTAGAAAGGAGCGACGCTGATCTCTTTGGTACAAAAACCAAAAGCTGTATTGTAACAGAGTATTCAAGTCCCAAACAAAAGTAGTAATCCAGTAATGTCCAAGCAAGTGAACCACAACCACTAGTGGCTTAAAATCTATATTCCATCAGATAAGCGCTTTCGCTGCTAAGAGCTTCTTCAGCTCTATTAAATGGTACACAAGTTAAAATTCCCCAGTATATATATGGGTGTAACAAGAGAAACAATTAACACAATTGACACAATTAAAAGGGAAATGTTAAAAATCTCATATACTTGGCAATACTAAAAAATGTAGGTATATGAATGTAAGTATTTATATCTAACATTCAAAGGTAAATGAAAAATAAATAAATAGTATAATACACATATGTATAAAGACAAATAGATCATAAAATGTAAAAAGTTAAGTATGCTAAAATGTCATGTCATGGGCTGCAGGAAAAATCTTACTTACATCTAAATACTGAAAACATTTGTAAGTTACTTGATTATTCAGTCAGAACATATACACTTAAGTGCAGAAAAAATGTGTGGATATTATCATTTTATATTCCTGCGTCTCCTCAATCTAGGTTTAATGGAGGCTCTCTCATTCAGGCCTAATCCACTGTCAGCTCTTAATCGGACAATCCAGTCACTTTCCTTACTTTCAGTTTGACTACTAATGTCACCTCCTCTTTTGTTCGGTGTTATAACCTCTAAAACCCTGAATAAGAATGTGTGTGTGTGTGTTGTCATAAAGACTCACATGTTTAGCTAAGGCATTATGGCTGGAACCCTTCCTGATGTGGTATATATGTTCCCTCATTCTATCTCTGAGCTTACGGTTTGTTTTGCCCACATAGAAACTAGAGTAGGCTTGACAAACCCCAAGATATACCACGTTACACGTCATGCAGTCTGCAGTTGTATTAGTTCTAAACACTTTGTGTGAATCAGGATGTGTAAACTCAGTGGCTGTATCAATATAAGAACAAAAGTTGCAATGCCCACATGGCATAGTATTCCCTGCCACCTCGTCTTGTCTAGTGTGTCTCGGATAGCATAACATCTGTTTAAGGTTACTCTTATTTCTATATTGGAACCTCGGAGTATCTCCAACAATCTTTCTGAGATCATCGTCTATCTGTAGAATGGTCCAAAATGTGTTAATGATATCTCTGATCTCGTTATGGTTAGATGTGAACATAGTAGTAAATTTCACAATACGTGGGGTAAATGTACCCCTATCAATAACACCTACTTGCTCCATGGGTCCAAAGTAAGGTGTAGCTATAGTCTGTCTTAAATCTTGTATGTTTTCTAAGCTCTTACTGACCTCTGCAGTGCTATAGCCTCTATCTGTCAACCTTCCCTTCAGGCTGTCTAACTCTGATAGGAAACCTGCTTGAGTTGGATTTAGTCTGGAGGCTCTAATGGCCTGACCTTTAATAATATTCCTAAACACAAAAGCTGGGTGCATACTAGATCTCATTAATAAGGAATTACAATAGCATGATTTTCTAAATACGCCAGTATTGATGAGGCCATTAGGGAGCTCTTCTATATATAAATCTAAGAACTCAATGCTGTATAATGAGTGATTCATAGTAAATGTAAGATAACTCGTCAACTCATTCATTGCCTCTAGCAATAATTGCAGTTCATCTATTGAACCTTTCCACAGAATAAAGACATCATCCCCAAAACGTCTGAAAAACATTACATGCTGTTTGAAAATTTCAAGATCAAACAGGACTTGCTCCTCCCAGTGAGCTAAAAACATGTTGGCATAACTATTCGCGCATGGTGTCCCCATTGCTACACCATCCACTTGTCTGTAAATTGTTTCATCAAAGACAAAAATGTTATTTTCCAACACTAGTTCTAAAAAATGTACCAATAGGTCAATCTTGACCAAGCTATAGTCACTGTGTGTCTTCAAGTAATCAGATATATATATACAAGACCAACATTGTTGGGAATAACAGTAAACAGTGATTGTATGTCAAGTGTAACAAAGACACAATCTCCTATCGAATTACTTTGTTCAATACATCCATAAAGGTCCAACAAAAACTGTTTAGAGTCCTTTAACACATATCTGTTGTCATTAAGGATAGGTCTTAGATTTTTCTCTATATAGACTGAAAGATGCTCAGTGACCCATCCACGACCAGAGACTATAGGTCTCATGGGCGGGTCACGGGCATCTTTATGTATCTTTGGGAGACCGTGCATGATAGGAATCATAGGGGCCTTGATGGTAAGGTACTCATAAAGATCTTTATCAATCAAAAGGCTCATATGTATATCAGATAGTATATCTTTAATGTGCCTTATGATCTCTAAGGATGTATCGGATGTAATAGTTTCATAAAAGCTGTCATTCAACATATTCTTCATTGATTGATAATAATGCATGATATCCATGACAACAACTTGGCCACCTTTGTCTGCCGGTCTAATAACAATGGTATTGATGTCCTGCAATTTCCTAAGACTAATCCTCTCTTTATGGGTTAAATGAGCTCTCTTATAGAATCTCTTGTTCGGATCTTTATCATAGTATTTGTAAAGTTCCTCCTCTGTGAGGCGCTGGAACGTCTCTACTAATGGATGGTTGACAGGTATATACTCACTTAGGTTCTTAAAAGCAAACTGCCTATCTTTTGATTCACCTATATCAGAGTCTTTGTGTATAAGCTTAAGCATGACGTTTCTACAGAACAGTTTTAAGTCTGTCATGGTTTCAGTCAGGGTACTAGTGCTATTGGGGATGAAATTCATTCCTCTACTCAACAATTTCACATCATCATCTGTTAACATTATACTAGATAGATTATATACTAACGTTTCTCCCTGCTGTTCCACATTCTCTTCAGGGTTTGATTCTGAGAAAATTCTTTTGAGAGCTTCCTCTTCTGACGTCCACGGCTCATACAGTCTCTAGTCTTACTGGAAGAGGAAAAGAAACATTCAAAGCAGGGTCGGGACAGGCACCTATTTTATGACATTGTGTTTTAGGTCTAACAACTACATCTGTCCCTTGTTCTACATTGACTGGATTGTTCTTAGTAATCCGTACCTCAGGGTAAAGGTTCGCATCAGTGTGCATACTGGAATGTACTATATGTATAACATCATTGGAGTCGCTATTAGTCACAACATTGGTTACATCATTGGATTCTATAACATCTGTGTGTACACTAGTATCTATCAATGCCACCTCCTTCTTCTGTTTAGTAGTCGCAGATGGACGGCTACTGGTTTTAATAGCCTCCTCTATTACACATTCATTGGAGACATTGTTGGAAACAACTCGAGTAGTGATTTGAGATGATTGAAAAGTATCTACTGAGTTCAGACATACTCTATCATACGTCTCATTAGTGCTATTACATTCAGTTCTAACACTATTAGCATTGTCTTCATTGATAACAGTGCTCACATTATCAAAATGCCTGTAATTCCTATTGAAATTACTATCAACATTAATAACATTATTAGAATTTACAGTATTACTAATATTGTTATAATTATTCCTAGGCCATGTGAAGACATGGCCTAATTTAAAATCGTTCAAGTCTCTGATTATTTTGTGTCTTTTCTGCTGAAATAACTTGCGTTACAATGCAAGAACACTATCAAGTAAATTTTCAAAGAGTGGTTGCACTATGTAATGTTCAAACTCACTAAAAATTTAATCTTGCTTACTATTAATGTTTTCAGTAAGTGCAGCTTCCTCAGGTCCAAAATAAGTTATAAGAAGTTCCAAATACTTGCGACTAGCATCTAAATTCAGTTTCTGCCAAGCTGTCAGCAAGTCAGGGTAGTTGCGACCCTGGCTAGGCATGTTAAAGATTCGTAAGCCTCGTGGAACAATCTTCATATCCAGACAGTACTGTAGGTGGATCCGCTGCACTTGTAATCTCTTTAATTTAAAGAAATTCTTCTTGACATCATCTAGAAGCTTGTGTAGCTTCTCCATGTCCACTGACTGAGTGGTGACATCATCTTTGGGCACCAAACCTTCCAATTGCCAACAGGAAGCAGCAGTACCATCAAGGTACTGCTTAAATCTACGCAGTAAGGCTTCATTCCGCTGGTTTTCACCTCGTGGAACGTAATCAAGCTCGATGTTGGCCATAATTACACTGTAATCCCTGTAGATAATAAACAACCAGTGCAAAGTAAGATAGTTCCAAATATGAAATTGTAGATAGATCCACTCCTGCAGGTGGATGTAAATATAATGTAAGAAGAAATAAAAAAGTTACAGCCTCCTGCCAGGTAAACACTCCTATTCAAAAAGCAAATATAAAAATCCAACAAGTGTAGAAAGGAGCGACGCTGATCTCTTTGGTACAAAACCCAAAAGCTGTATTGTAACAGAGTATTCAAGTCCCAAACAAAAGTAGTAATCCAGTAATGTCCAAGCAAGTGAACCACAACCACTAGTGGCTTAAAATCTTTATTCCATCAGATAAGTGCTTTCGCTGCTAAGAGCTTCTTCAGATCTATTAAATGGTACACAAGTTAAAATTCCCCAGTATATATATGGATGTAACAAGAGAAACAATTAACACAATTGACACAATTAAAAGGGAAATGTTAAAAATCTCATATACTTGGCAATACTAAAAGATGTAGGTATATGAATGTAAGTATTTATATCTAACATTCAAAGGTAAATGAAAAATAAATAAATAGTATAATACACATATGTATAAAGACAAATAGATCATAAAATGTAAAAAGTTAAGTATGCTAAAATGTCATGTCATGGGCTGCAGGAAAAATCTTACATCTAAATACTGAAAACATTTGTAAGTTACTTGATTATTCAGTCAGAACATATATACTTAAGTGCAGCAAAAATGTGTGGATATGATCATTTTATATTCCTGCGTCTCCTCAATCTAGGTTTAATGGAGGCTCTCTCATTCAGGCCTAATCCACTGTCAGCTCTTAATCGGACAATCCAGTCACTTTCCTTACTTTCAGTTTGACTACTAATGTCACCTCCTCTTTTGTTCGGTGTTATAACCTCTAAAACCCTGAATAAGAATGTGTGTGTGTTGTCATAAAGACTCACATGTTTAGTTAAGGCATTATGGCTGGAACCCTTCCTGATTTGGTATATATGTTCCCTCATTCTATCTCTGAGCTTACGGTTTGTTTTGCCCACATAGAAACTAGAGCAGGCTTGACAAACCCCAAGATATACCACGTTACACGTCATGCAGTCTGCAGTTGTATTAGTTCTAAACACTTTGTGTGAATCAGGATGTGTAAACTCAGTGGCTGTATCAATATAAGAACAAAAGTTGCAATGCCCACATGGCATAGTATTCCCTTGTCTAGTGTGTCTCGGATAGCATAACATCTGTTTAAGGTTACTCTTATTTCTATATTGGAACCTCGGAGTATCCCCAACAATCTTTCTGAGATCATCGCTCATCTGTAGAATGGTCCAAATGTGTTAATGATATCTCTGATCTCGTTATGGTTAGATGTGAACATAGTAGTAAATTTCACAATACGTTATCAATAACACCTACTTGCTCCATGGGTCCAAAGTAAGGTGTAGCTATAGTCTGTCTTAAATCTTGTATGTTTTCTAAGCTCTTACTGACCTCTGCAGTGCTATAGCCTCTATCTGTCAACCTTCCCTTCAGGTTGTCTAACTCTGATAGGAAACCTGCTTGAGTTGGATTTAGTCTGGAGGCTCTAATGGCCTGACCTTTAATAATATTCCTAAACACAAAAGCTGGGTGCATACTAGATCTCATTAATAAGGAATTACAATAGCATGATTTTCTAAATACGCCAATATTGATGAGGCCATTAGGGAGCTTTTCTATATATAGATCTAAGAACTCAGTGCTGTATAATGAGTGATTCATAGTAAATGTAAGATAACTGGTCAACTCATTCATTGCCTCTAGCAATAATTGCAGTTCATCTATTGAACCTTTCCACAGAATAAAGACATCATCCCCAAAACGTCTGAAAAACATTACATGCTGTTTGAAAATTTCAAGATCAAACAGGACTTGCTCCTCCCAGTGAGCTAAAAACATGTTGGCATAACTATTCGCGCATGGTGTCCCCATTGCTACACCATCCACTTGTCTGTAGATCATTTCATCAAAGACAAAAATGTTATTTTCCAACACTAGTTCTAAAAAATGTACCAATAGGTCAATCTTGACCAAGCTATAGTCACTGTGTGTCTTCAAGTAATCAGATATATATACAAGACCAACATTGTTGGGAATAACAGTAAACAGTGATTGTATGTCAAGTGTAACAAAGACACAATCTCCTATCGAATTACTTTGTTCAATACATCCATAAAGGTCCAACAAAAACTGTTTAGAGTCCTTTAACACATATCTGTTGTCATTAAGGATAGGTCTTAGATTTTTCTCTATATAGACTGAAAGATGCTCAGTGACCCATCCATGACCAGAGACTATAGGTCTCATGGGCGGGTCACGGGCATCTTTATGTATCTTTGGGAGACCGTGCATGATAGGAATCATACGGGACTTGATGGTAAGGTACTCATAAAGATCTTTATCAATCAAAAGGCTCATATGTATATCAGATAGTATATCTTTAATGTGCCTTTTGATCTATAAGGATGTATCGGATGTAATAGTTTCATAAAAGCTGTCATTCAACATATTCTTCATTGATTGATAATAATGCATGATATCCATGACAACAACTCGGCCACCTTTGTCTGCCGGTCTAATAACAATGGTATTGATGTCCTGCAATTTCCTAAGACTAATCCTCTCTTTATGGGTTAAATGATCTCTCTTATAGAATCTCTTGTTCGGATCTTTATCATAGTATTTGTAAAGTTCCTCCTCTGTGAGGCACTGGAACGTCTCTACTAATGGATGGTTGACAGGTATATACTCACTTAGGTTCTTAAAAGCAAACTGCCTATCTTTTGATTCACCTATATCAGAGTCTTTGTGTATAAGCTTAAGCATGACGTTTCTGCAGAACAGTTTTAAGTCTGTCATGGTTTCAGTCAGGGTACTAGTGCTATTGGGGATGAAATTCATTCCTCTACTCAACAATTTCACATCATCATCTGTTAACATTATACTAGATAGATTATATACTAACGTTTCTCCCTGCTGTTCCACATTCTCTTCAGGGTTTGATTCTGAGGAAATTCTTTTGAGAGCTTCCTCTTCTGACGTCCACGGCTCATAGAGCGTGTGTGTCTCGGGCCCTTCTCTAGTCTTACTGGAAGAGGAAAAGAAACATTCAAAGCAGGGTCGGGACAGGCACCTATTTTATGACATTGTGTTTTAGGTCTAACAACTACATCTGTCCCTTGTTCTACATTGACTGGATTGTTCTTAGTAATCCATACCTCAGGGTAAAGGTTCGCATCAGTGTGCATACTGGAATGTACTATATGTATAACATCATTGGAGTCGCTATTAGTCACAACATTGGTTACATCATTGGATTCTATAACATCTGTGTGTACACTAGTATCTATCAATGCCACCTTCTTCTGTTTAGTAGTCAGATGGGCTACTGGTTTTAATAGCCTCCTCTATTACACATTCATTGGAGACATTGTTGGAAACAACTCGAGTAGTGATTTGAGATGATTGAAAAGTATCTACTGAGTTCAGACATACTCTATCATACGTCTCATTAGTGCCATTACATTCAGTTCTAACACTATTAGCATTGTCTTCATTGATAACAGTGCTCACATTATCAAAATGCCTGTAATTCCTATTGAAATTACTATCAACATTAATAACATTATTAGAATTTACAGTATTACTAATATTGTTATAATTATTCCTAGGCCATGTGAAGACATGGCCTAATTTAAAATCGTTCAAGTCTCTGATTATTTTGTGTCTTTTCTGCTGAAATAACTTGCTAATGCAAGAACACTATCAAGTAAATTTTCAAAGAGTGGTTGCACTATGTCATGTTCAAACTCACTAAAAATTAAATCCTGCTTACTATTAATCTTTACAGTAAGTGCAGCTTCCTCAGGTCCAAAATAAGTTATAAGAAGTTCCAAATACTTGCGACTAGCATCTAAATTCAGTTTCTGCCAAGCTGTCAGCAAGTCAGGGTAGTCGCGACCCTGGCTAGGCATGTTAAAGATGACAGATAGAGGCTATAGCACTGCAGAGGTCAGTAAGAGCTTAGAAAACATACAAGATTTAAGACAGACTATAGCTACACCTTACTTTGGACCCATGGAGCAAGTAGGTGTTATTGATAGGGGTATATTTACTGAAATTTACTACTACGTTC
This sequence comes from Protopterus annectens, assembly GCF_019279795.1. Lineage (NCBI taxonomy): Eukaryota > Metazoa > Chordata > Ceratodontiformes > Protopteridae > Protopterus > Protopterus annectens. The sequence goes on from NC_056739.1 coordinate 1,751,901,204, forward strand.
ACATCTGACCATAACGAGATCAGAGATATCATTAACACATTTTGGACCATTCTACAGATAGACGATGATCTCAGAAAGATTGCTGGGGATACTCCGAGGTTCCAATATAGAAATAAGAGTAACCTTAAACAGATGTTATGCTGTCCGAGACACACTAGACAAGACGAGGTGGTAGGGAATACTATGCCATGTGGGCATTGCAACTTTTGTTCTTATATTGACACAGCCACTGAGTTTACACATCCTGATTCACACAAAGTGTTTAGAACTAATACAACTGCAGACTGCATGACGTGTAACGTGGTATAGCTTGGGGTTTGTCAAGCCTGCTCTAGTTTCTATGTGGCCAAAACAAACCGTAAGCTCAGAGATAGAATGAGGGAACATATATACCACATCAGGAAGGATTCCAGCCATAATGCCTTAGCTAAACATGTGAGTCTTTATGACAACACACACACATTCTTATTCAGGGTTTTAGAGGTTATAACACCGAACAAAAGAGGAGGTGACATTAGTAGTCAAACTGAAAGTAAGGAAAGTGACTGGATTGTCCGATTAAGAGCTGACAGTGGATTAGGCCTGAATGAGAGAGCCTCCATTAAACCTAGATTGAGGAGACGCAGGAATATAAAATGATCATATCCACACATTTTTGCTGCACTTAACTGTATATGTTCTGACTGAATAATCAAGTAACTTACAAATGTTTTCAGTATTTAGATGTAAGTAAGATTTTTCCTGCAGCCCATGACATGACATTTTAGCATACTTAACTTTTTACATTTTATGATCTATTTGTCTTTATACATATGTGTATTATACTATTTATTTATTTTTCATTTACCTTTGAATGTTAGATATAAATACTTACATTCATATACCTACATTTTTTAGTATTGCCAAGTATATGAGATTTTTAACATTTCCCTTTTAACTGTGTCAATTGCGTTAATTGTTTCTCTTGTTACACCCATATATATACTGGGGAATTTTAACTTGTGTACCATTTAATAGATATGAAGAAGCTCTTAGTTATCTGATGGAATAAAGATTTTAAGCCACTAGTGGTTGTGGTTCACTTGCTTGGACATTACTGGATTACTACTTTTGTTTGGGACTTGAATACTCTGTTACAATACAGCTTTTGTTTTTTGTACCAAAGAGATCAGCGTTGCTCCTTTCTACACTTGTTGGATTTTTATATTTGCTTTTTGAATAGGAGCGTTTACCTGGCAGGAGGCTGTAACTTTTTTATGCAAATACTTAGATGCAAAAATCCTTAACCTTCTAGACTTTGTTGCATACTTGGGTGCCATACAGATATTTGCCCAATGTTCCTTTATAAATTTCCTTTCCAGTCTCTCTTCCCATTTTTTTCTCAACTCTTCTGACTGATTCTTTTGGTTATCATGCAGTATTTTACATGAACATTTAATTATGGCTTCTTAACAGCAGCTTCTGTTCTAGACTCAACTAAAAACTCATTGAGAGATGGATTTGCACTTAGAACTCCCTATCCTTTATTGTTTGCCTGTACTCTAAACCTCTGTGTTATGGTTGTGTGCGCATAGGACTGAATAATAGTTAGATCACGCTACTGTTTTGCTTATCCAGTAGTGAACCAGCTTGCAGTCTAAGACGTGTTTCTGAATGCTGCAACTATCCATAAGTAAATGCTAAAAAAAAAAATGTTTCATGGCAGTTGTTTGAAACAGAAAGTTTTGCCTTGAAATCATGATAGCACTTTCATGTGTAGAGAATGTTGGGTTGCCAGAGGCTGGTTATTTCATTAAATGTAATTTTCTTGCTTAAGCAAGAAGCTACATTTATACAGAACTGTTTACAACTTCCATTCAGCTTGCTGGATTTATTTTTGTGTGATTTGCTAGTGCAATTATGATGACTTGATTGCATTTCCTCCTTTGCACTGATGTGATGTCCCAGTAATTTTGACTACATTCCTTAAAACCAAATAGGTACACAAACCAAGCTCGCTAGGACTAGGATGCAAAATACTGACAGCTCCAAAAATTATAACTGTGCTCCCCAATGTGTTATGTTCACCTATGGCTTTATCTAATGAAATTGTCTTTTCATTTGAAAAGCATCCAGTGGAGTTTGTGAAGCCTGAGTACATTTCAGGGGAATGTCTATCTCTGTGCTGTTGTTCAAGAAGTCAGAGAATGTATAAGGTATTTATCATTTCAGTGTGACTCTTTTATTGCATCATGTGCAGTACTGGTTGTACATTAAAGTCAAACTGTTTTACAAAGAAGGCCCCTTTACTTCTTTGTAAAAGTGCAATACCAGTTCAGGAGTACAACTTCATATCGTAGTATGCTGGTGTTGGCTATATTCAACAAGAAGACTTTGACCACCACAGCAACAAGCAGTAAAAAACAGTGCAATAAAAATGGACTAAAGTATAAATAAAACAAGAATTTTAATAACAAAGAGGTGAGCGCTTTCATGGAAAACAGCTTCTTTAGACCTTAATACAAAACAATAAACCACAGCCGTTATTAAGAAAGCTACACCAACCAACATAGAGAAGTCTAAAAAGCCAGCCAATAAAAACACATAATTTAAATATGACATCAGTAGTGACATTTGCTGCTCATTCATAAAACAAAGCTACTGAACCAATCAACTCAATGAAGTAGGCCACACTTACAAAGCAATGGCCTTAAAGAAAGACTGTCATTTAAACCAGGTACAACACTGGCTCACAGTTTAATAATCCAATGTAGCTCTCTGCAGTCCATCTTATTCACAATATCACCACCTCGTAAATCCTCAGTTAACCTTTCAAGGATGGCCAATTTAAAACAATGAGCAGCACCACATTCCACAGAATGTTTCGCTATAATGTTAGCGATCCTCTTATTCCTAATGTCCCCTATTTGCTCCAAAATCCTGTCTTTCAACATCCTATTTGTTTTGCCAATGTAATACATAAAGCCAAGTAAACAACATTGGCACTCTTGCAGTTGGCATAAAAAACAATGTCTACATGAAAATTAACAAGCAGAAAGTCCAGTGATACTAATAACATGTATATACTTGCAAGCTTCACAGGAACGGCATGGAAATATGCCTAGATAATCAGAGCAAGGCAAAGAAGGTTTATGGAGAGTTCTGTAACACAAAGCATGCTTAAGTGACTGATTATTATGAAAAGAAAACTGTGGTACCAGGCCCAGAACTTCCTTTAAATGCTGGTCTCATGTCAGACCAGCACTTCCTTTAAATGCTGGTCTGACATGAGAATATGCCAGTTCCTTTAACAATATAACACACAGTCCCAATGTCACTTGAGTATGTGAACACCATATGTGTGCTCCCCCTCACATACATTGTCAATCGATCCTTTAGTAAAATATGGTTTAGCAACAGTATCTCTAAGTGCAAGGGCCTCATTAGCAACTTCAGCAACCTCAGTAAAGGAGCAACCTCTGTTAATTAATTCATTAGACATCTCATGCAAAGCCTCCACAACTAGATCATATCTATTATGCAGTCTCATGGTCCTAAGACATTGCCCTTTTAACACATTCCTGGGTATTTGTCTAGGATGCATGCTCATTTTATGCAAGATATTATTCTTCTTACCTGTTTTCTTATGGAGCTTTCTAGCAAAAACTCCTAATGCATTTATATTAATGGACACATCAAGAAAATCTATCTCAGTACGTGAGCTCTTGTAGATGAATCTTAAAAGTGGTGGTACTGTGTAGATATTCAGTGAAGCAGGACAAATCATACTCGGTGCCTTTCCAAACTAAAAAGATGTCATAAAATGCCTATAATAGCCAGTATAGTCATACACTAATTCACACTCCCTTGGCATATGAGTTTGCACAAACAGTACTGACACCCACACTAATCAGATGGAGATAGTAAACGTCACCAAAAGCAAACACATTATTTTCCAAACTGAGCTCAAGGAGTAAACAAATGAGCATAATCTTATTGTTAATAGAAAATCACTACAGGTGGTCAAAAAGGCTCTCACTCTATCTATACCTGCCTCATTAGGTATAACTGCAAACAAAGAATTAATGTCCAGGGTGACAAGAAGTAAATCCTCTTTATCAACGAGCGTAGTAGACCATAGATACAAATCAGAAAGAAAATTCTTAGTATCTTTAAGAATGCTCAGAATACCATCTAGTATAGGGCGAAGTGATTTCTCAACAACTATCGAGAGTGATTTGGTGATCCATCCTCTGCTGGAGGCAATTGGATGCATTGGAGGGTCCATCAAACTCTTATGCACTTTAGGTAAACCATAAATAACAGGTACTACTGGATGCTGGATAGCGTTGGCTATATTCATACTGAGGACTGCAGGAGATGTATAAGGGGATTGTATAATATCTTGATTAGCAGAAACACCTACTGTTACGATATACTTTTGCCAGGCCTTATGATGTATTCTGTGCACAGACTGCATTTACTACATTCATGTACACATATTGTTACTTCTGCAGTGCTAAAAATGTGACATTTTAGTTACATTCAGTTACAGTCATATAAAGGTCTGATGTGTGATTTTGCAAACTACAATTACATCATTTGCAACCTTTTTCAGAAGTATGACTAACATGTAATATGAACTTCATCTGAAGCTAGCATATCCTGTGTACAAATTATGTCTTGAGAAACTGTACTCAGTATGTCTTGCTTGTTACAATGCTGTGACACCAAGATTTTCCACTGATGGCACTGGAAGGTGATGAAGAACCCTGTTTATAGTGAGGTGTTCTGAATGTGGAATGGAGAGAGATAGGGTAAGCCAACCACACTGTAGATGACACATTGTTGGCAAGGTTGCCATGGCATCTTCCATAATAGTGTCCAGATGTCCAGTGTAAAACGCGTAAGAATTTTAGATGATATGAACATGGCAAAAGATTTTTGGCTGGTAAATACCAAACAGAAATAATTATTTTTCCAACCATTAATAATATATTGTCTGAAAAGCTGTAAGGACTTCATTGTACAGCTGTAATATATATGTGCTGTGCATCATCATGAATGGTAAGCTCATTGCAGTGCAATTAGTCCATTATTTATTTTTTTCTTCCTCTTTTTTGGCATGTTAACAATCAACTGAACTGAACCTCAGTATCCTTGGAGTACAGCCATTGCCATGGTATTGCAGACATTCACACGATTTATAGCAAAGGTAACCATAGTGAGGTGGTTGATACATACAGGCATGGAAGTGTTCCTTCTATAACTGTCATGTAACATGGTATTAGTGAGTACAGCTGTCATCACTGTGCAGTCAATGGCCTGCTTACCATATGCTCAATTCTGGTCACTACAAATCTGAATATGCCTGCAAGCACTTCCAAAACCATATTCCTGTTGTACAGCTCCACCATGTTGTGTGTTGTGTAATGCAATGACACATCCACAATTATGCTATTGGAAATGTTGTACTGTAAGTTGCTGCTTGGCTATATGTATGCCACCCAGTCCAACCCAAATCACTATGTACTTGGTTGTCGACTTTACGAGCTCTCAGTGTATCCTATGCCCCTTCTCGGAAACTTAGGGAGATAAAACGCTTACACAGACACTATACTATATGTGTTACCCATTGTGTCATCTAAATATGAGAAGTGAGAAGTAACTAGTCTATACATCCCAAATATCATGACCTTCAAGAAATTAATTATTACAGGGTACCACTCACCTTTGTGACTCCATAAATGAATTCATATTGAATTATTCTGATAGCAGGACATACTGGTGCTTGTGTCAGTGTTAGTGGTTCAACAGGTGACACACTCATCTTTAGTGCTGGATAGACTGTGAGTTTTATTCCCACACCTGGTGCTTGGGTTCAATTTTCCAATACTGACACCACAATGCAGCATAAGGGGGTACTACACTCCTGAGTGAACCATCTTTCAGATGAGATGTTAAACCAAGGTCCCATCTGCCTGAGTTGGTGGTGTCCTATCTGCCTGAGTTGGTGGTAGCTAAGGAGAATATAAAAGATCCCACAGCACCTATCAAAAAGAGTAAAGATTGCTTTATTTATATAGCACACATTAGTAATATGCACTTAGGTTTGTAGGTAAGTATGACACTAGCTGCCTTTGTGGGGCATTTTAAGCCTAGCCAATTTCCCTTTTGCTGCTTGAATTAACCTATCCCATTTGATGTTGGACTGGCTTTACCCATCCCATGGTTAATAATTACATATTACCCCTCGTGAGAATAACTGGGATTATACCATAGAAATTTGAGGTGACCCATGCATAGGATAAAGTGTTTAAGAACTGCTTATGTCCATTAATAGTATGGGGGCAGTCCAGGAGTACATTTTCTGTTTCCCATCTATAGATCCAAGTTGTGCTTGAATATGGACAGGGCTTTGGTTTATGTAGATAGGGAGTCTGTTCCAGAGCAGCGGTATCCTTTGCAAGATAAACCTGTCCCTCCAAAGCATTCTGTTGATGTAGCAGAAGAGGCTTAGATCCCTAGACTGAGTAGTTCTGATGCCATTTGACTTGCTGATGTGCAGTAAATTCATCAGTATTTGGTCAGAGAATGTCTTATATGCCAGACACTGGTCACCTATTAACAGTCTGAAGGATACAGAGTATAGTGACAGGGCTTTCAGTCAGTCTACGTAGGACATATCACTTGGGCCTTGTATCCTTTTAGTAAAATATTTGTGTGGGGATTCCAGTTGTTGCATGTGTCTTTATACATGCCAAAGGGGGGCATTATACTCAATGACTGACCTAATGAGGGGTGAGTAAAGGAGAAAAATGACATCTCCAGCTCTAGACACAATCCCTTTGTTTATAAGTTGTGCAATATAGAAGGACTTTCTTACAGCGATGGGTACCTGTTGATTAAAAGTCAGGTCACTGTCTACATAAGTTCCCAAATTCCAAACAACTGGGTCAGTTCTTAGGGGCATATTATTTTCTTTTTTTTTTTTTTTAATTCTCAGGGGCATGTTGTCAGTATTGTAATTCCCCAGGGTAGATGACTTCACAAACACTTTTTTCAATATTTACACTTTAGTTAAAATGATAATATTTTCACATTAACAATATTTCCCCCCTTTCATTTTCCATCATCTCTTTTTTTCTTTTAGTTCCTCCATCTTTCCTATCATTTCTTCCAATAAACATAATTTTATCTTTGCTAGCACACTCTCATTTTTTCTATATTTGTTATAAATTTCTCACATCCTCTTTTACATAATACCAATACAGCTACAAACAATATTTTCTCACATTTATCAATTTCACACTTATTTCCTTTCTGTTACTTTCCATACAGTATCCTACAGCCAGTAGTGTTTGGGGGTATCTACCATGTAACGGTTCAATGGTGATAAATTATGCTGAGGCTTGGGATACCTCCTTGAATGAAAACATTAAACAGCTAAACACTTGATCCCAGTTTTTTCCATGTTTTTCTATAAACTTTCTTAACATAGATTTCAGGGCCCTATTAAAGCTTTCTACCAAACCATCCATTTAGAGGTGATAAACTGATGTTCTTAGCTGTTTCATCTGAAAGCATTGAGAGAGATGCCTCATGATTTTGAACATAAAATGTGTGCCTTGGTCCATTAGGATGTCTTTCAGTATCCCTACTCAGGAAAGCAGCAACACCAATTCTTCTGCAGTTGGCTGTCAGTTAACTTTCAGAAGAGGATATCCTCAGGAAGCTTGCTAGCACAGTCTAGCACTACCAAATGTATACTGATGTCCATTGTTGGACCTAGCTAATGACCCATACTATCCATACTACCTTTTTTAACGGAACTGCATTTATAGGCATTGAAATTAGGAGATTCCTGAAACCTGGTTTGGGGGAGGGGGAGTTTGTCCTTTGACATTCTAAACTGGCACAGTAATGTTCAATTTGTTTTAGGACACCTCACCAATAAATCCAAGCTAGGACCTTTGTTTTAGTTTTATCCATGCCCAAATGGCCCCCTAACATATGACTGTGGGCAGTTTTCATGACCACGTGCCTAAATGGCTCAGATACAATTAACGGACTGATATTCTTTTCATTCTTTTTTGTTATCTTAGACCAGTTTTTGTTTTTGCTTTTGTTTTTGCATTTCAAAGTAGGGATAAACTGTTGCAGGCCCAATAAGGGAATTTTCCCCACTACCCAAGTTACGTTGTTTATCTGAGCATATCTCAGTGTCTTGTCCTCCTAATACAGCTTCTTGTAGCTTAAACAACCTGTCTGGTGGCCATACATACATAAAAGGATCCTCCTCCCCCTCTGTCTTGGGAGGCAGAGGGCACAGCCTCTTCTGCTATTAAGGCAGATTCAGGAGGCTTAGTGTCCCACTCCTCCCTGTGAAAAGGTAGCTCACTCCTGTGTTCAAAATTATTCCCTTTGATGCTGTCTTGACCTCAGTCTCTACACTCTCTCATTGGGGGTTCATCATAATCCTTCATCCTATCCTGTAATTTCAGCCTAAGTTTCTGTTCCAGGGTACTTGTCTCCTTTCTGGGAGCTCACTGTGCCTACCTGCATGGTGTTTCTGTAATGAAAGGAGAGGATTCCTACCTCTCTCTAGATATATTTATTCATATTTTGGTAATTTTAGGGCTCTTTAATGTTACCTCAGATCTTATAGAACTCCTGTATTTATTTATCCCAAGGTTGATGGGGACATCAGTATCCTGCAAACTGGTGATCTGCCTTGGTTTTGATTCTGCAACAGGAATATATTGAATTCCTTAACTTTATCATCTTTTCACTATTTCCAAAGAAAATGGGAACATTTTCCCAGTTATTACATCACAGGTTAGATAAGGTACCATGGCTACTGGGTGCAGGTTCTTCTCAAACTGTGTTTGCACCTCCACCTGGGAAAATAGGTAAGAAAAAAGCTGACATGATGGTTATGGTGTTTACCTCCCAGCCACAAGATACAGCATTTGATTCTCACTGTTGGTCGGTGTCTTTTTATTGACTAGGTATGTAGGTCTGCAGACTGACTGCATAGTATCTCTCTATAGATCAGTTATGGTTGGGGTTTGGCATAAAGGTTAAGTTGTTTACCTCACAGACACAAGGTACATCGTTTGATTCTCACCTAATCCCTAAACTTTCACAGCCTTTAGGAACTTCCTAACTAATATACCCCATGCTATTAAATACCCATGATACTTAGGGGCACAACTGAATTGGGTTGCATGACTAGGCTTATATAAAGGACCTGGTGGTTGTTAGCCTAGTGTATAGATATGAAAGCCTTTTCTCCACATAGATGCAAATAAACTCAACGGACTTTTTGTATTAGCCTTTATTTTACAGATATACTGTATTTTCACTAAAATAACTGCGGTGGTGGTGCTGCGGTAGCATTGTCGCCTCACAGTAAGACGTTGTCCTCTTCGATTCTCAGCTAAAGCGTCTTCTGTGTGGAGACATGCATGAATGGGTGTACCTTCGTTGAAGGTTGTGCGTCAGGGCTGGCAACTCAGTACGTAAAAATCTACTGCCAATCATTAGTGGACCGGAGTTCCGCTGTGGCGACCCCTAACCGGGAAAAGCTGAAAGACGCAAACTGTATTTTCACTAAAAAAAGAATCATCCTGGCATAGTCAAGTAGCCCTTCTAGATCTTTCCCATGTTCATTTATTTAGCATTTCATCAATTTTGCAGTAAAACAGTAACATAATGTACTCTTGAGAAGTCTGTTCAAAACTTGGCCATGTTCCCTAGTCTCTTCATACCCTCCTGATTCTTGTATGAGAACTTTTAATTGATTTTTCCCAGCCCAGAACTATTGTGCATTTTGTATCAAAGCATACTGCTTATTCATGCCATAACATGAAATGCAAGCAGTAGAGCATTGTTCCCTAACAAAAGCGTAAGTTGACAAGAAATGATTCTCCAGACTGTCCTTACTACAAATCATAATACTTGAATACTGATATCTGCATTGTAAGCCGACTGTGAAGTTTTGATGTTAATTTAACCCATTTTGCAGTAAATATACTACAGTACAGTAAACGATACATTTGTTGTAGTTGCCTATGAATGTCCCATTTCACATATGTTTAGTATTGAAAACATTTTTTTTCTAATTTGCATAGAATGATCCTTATGTATTTATTTATTTGTAGTTTGTTGACTGGGAAAGCCCATTGGGCCAGGTGAGCCCTTTTTCAATGGAATGGTCCTTGCTGCCCTGCACCATATTTCCAAGAATTATTGTGTAGATGCACAGGGAGACACATGACTTTTGTTTACTTTCCAAAGGTCAAGAACAGGGAGCCGTATATGAGAAGACTTACGGAACCATCAATGTTTGGAAGGTACTTTGACAAGACCTTGTTTTATGCAGTAGCATAGGGGGATGCTGGTACTCTGAGTATTCCCTACACTAAAGGAAAGTAGGTTTGCTCATTAAACGTTTTTTTTTTCAGAGAAATTCCTAAAAGTGAAGCAGGCCAGCCAGGTAACACTGACATCGCACAGCGTCTCTCAGAGGCTTTGATTTCTTTTATTCCGTATGTCCGCAGTACATTACTTACTGCAAGAAATCCATGGCAGGGAATGTTAGCGTACACCCTTAGCAAAACACTTATATTTTCTATACCCTGTGAGAGATTGAAAATGAAATATTATGTTTTTTTAAACACCTTTATTAAATTAACACTTAAGACATAGGCAAACATACATTTATATATAAAAAAAAAACAATATTAACATGTTACAGACATTATACATTACATATATTCTTTTGAATAATCATCAATCCGACGTTACATAAATTACTGAATTCCTGCCTTCCCCATAAACCTCATTCCTTCTCCAAAACATTATCCTGCATATATTGTTCTCACAATTTCCTTTTTTTCTAAGTAATTTGCTCCTACCCTTTTCTAAAGATCACACTTCAGTTCTTTTAGCCCTGTTACAATATTTAGTAATCAAATACAGTTGGTTTAGACCTTGATTTCCATTTTCTAGTAATTGCTTTTTTGGTAGCCACCAGAATTAAACTTAACAAGGCCTTACAATGTCTGGGCAATTCAAATCTTCTATCACAGCTAGAATGAAGTATTATGTTGAATACTGAAAGGCTACCACTTCACCAAACTTAATGACTTAAAATGCTTGGATTTTACAATACCTAATCACACAATTATATATTCTGAAAAAAAAAAGATATGTTTCCTCTACTATTTCAACTCAGTTTTAGGGCATCACATCCTGAAAATGATTTGTGACACTGTTCACAAACTCTGAGTAGAATTCTGAATTTAAACATTATATCCCACAGTTTCATTACTTGAAATTATATATTTCATTTTCTGATTGCAAGTATATGGCTAACAAATGAGAGGTCCCTTCAGCATGTATTAAGCCACTCGTGTCTTCCATTCTGGTTAGAGGAAAAACTAATGCCTTGCATCCTAGTTTACATATCTTCATATCTCTCTTTTCTTCTGCAAATATATATTGATGGTGATGAGACTTGCCTTTCAGGATTAAAGGGAATGCAAAATGATACAACAGAAATACACCTTGATATCACTTTAAGAAGCACTCTGTGCTTGAGTGCTAAGCCACCTGTAGATCTACTCTTCAGTATAAACTCTATTAATTGTTCTGCAGTGCACAAAGTACTGGTTCTGTCAAAGAGCTTCAAACTGCTCATTCATCCAGCTTTAGAGTTACACAGCTGTTGGTTTCTGTGGAATCGCTGCATGAGTTGTTACTGTCCAGGATATTAGCATATCCTCACCCAACCCTGCAATCACTGGCGAGGAGAAATGCTTGCTGCCATGCTATTGGCCATTGAAGCTGTCTGCCACTAGGCTTACGTCAGTAAAACTGGAGCATGAGAAATAAAGAGGCAGAAAAAGTGCACTGGTATAACTGAGGGTGGCAGCAAACAGGCAATGAGCAAGCTAGCTGTGGTCTGTGTTTCTAACAGGATGCTGTTTAATTACAGGTAAACAGGATCTCCTGCATCTGTGCACTGGCTGACTCAATAACACTATTAGCCACTGAATACAAAACAAGAAAAAGCAACTCCACAAAATAAATATATGTCCTTTGTGAAATCATCACAAGCCATGTCCTGGGAAAAGGTCCTGAAAAGCAAACAGGAACATCTCCCCAACATCTCTCCTGCCCTCTAAGCAGAATGGGAAAGCCTGCAAAGGTAGCTCGGAGCTGAGATGCCAGTCAATGGAGTCATGCTGCCTACCCAAACCTCTCTCAGCAACAGCAGTGAGCTCTGCATTGCATATAGGGTGAGAGTCCTTGAACGATTTGCTTTGTCTTAAATGTGAATGCATAGCTGAATTCCTCCCATTATGTAGACAGGTATATTTATTTAGGGATTCCTGCGGCTTTCTATAGCCCATTTCTTTGCATAGCTGGATGTTTGCATTGGGTTATGGTGTAATTGAAAAAAATCACTAAACAGGGTCTGATACTCTCCAGTCTATGTATATAAAATGTTGAGGCGGTTGAACAAAGTTTGATATCCAGAATTGGGCCCCATAGTTTCATGACATTGATAGATTACCTCAGAAAATGAGAGTTGCATGTACATTTAAAATGATAGGAGAATGAAGCTGGATGAAATTAACATGCTCTGTATTTGTTGTACTGCAGACTGATGTATGAATACATCCATGTTGTCATGCAGCTTTCATATTCATTAGTACTTTATTCCAAACACTCATTTTAACAGAAAACAGTCAAAGCAACTACTTTCCATTAGCACCCCAGCAATGCTGTATAAGTTTTTTTTAATTTATTGACATTTAATGACCGAAGAAGTCTGACTGGGCAAAGGTCCATTTTTAGTGGATGCCCTGGAAGAAAAGCTCCAAATTACAACAAAATTATAATAGCTCCAAATTACAAGAAATTCTTAATAGATGTAATTTACAATTGAAATGCAAAAGCATTTGCTAGACACGATACAGTGTTTGGAGTGCAGATAATAGATGATAGCCAGATAAGTTTATACAGTTATCCTAGGGTAAGAAGTAGTTGTATACACTCCAGGGTGTGTGTATTAAGGCTTTTACTGGACAGAATCACGATGAACGACTCCTGCAAGTACAGCAAGTGCTCAGCCCCAGAATTCACAAAAGAAATAAAAAAAGACATTGGCCAGAACACAAAAGCAAAGGTGCCTAATAAATATATATGTTTATTTAAACGTGAATTAGGCAAAACAGACAGGTTTCGGCCCAAAAGTTACTAGGCCTGTGTTTTTTTTATTGCGTTTACTGGATAGTAGCCAACATAGCTTGGAGCTGGATTACTGCAGGAAGGTAGATCAGTAGCTTATGGATCAACTGCTTTGATGCACAGATATACTAATATGATTGCTGACCACAGATATACTAATATGATTGCTGATCATAATCTTCAGCGGTTTACAAGAAAATCGAACATTTTGCAAGGGGCAACGCAAATGTGAGGAAAATATCAGTGACATTCTGCAAAATCAGGAAAAGTTGAGAGGTATGTCCCTGAGATGAGACTTTCATTCAGCATTTCTGGCTTTTTCCATGACTCTTCAATTAAGGGGTGGATACCTAGGCATAAACAACTCTGTATATCTGTCTCTCTCTCTCTCACGCACACACACACACACACACACACACACACACACACACACACACACACACACACACGTGCGCTCGTGCATACCATACCTCTCAGCCTGTTAGTGCAAGAAATTTGGACAAACCCATAAATAATGGAGGGGCAAATCCCCAAAAATAAGGAGGGTTTTTAAATGTTGCTCTTTTAAACTTATAAAGTTGATAGAATAACAGGTTTTGAATTAGCATGAATTTTCTCAATGTTATGAATTCTGCAACTCAGATGTATACCATCATTTTCTGACTTCAGGTCTTAATGATTTGCTAGAAAAACAAAATGTTTATGAGGAACAGACTAAAAATATGAGGCAAAAATGTGGATGTTCTTTGAATATCTGGACAGCTGAGACATATAACATAAGCAATCGTGCTTCCCCTTTTACAAAACTGATGCCATGCCACTGCTGATGTATAAAATGTAAATGTTATATGGAGTTAATAACACATCCCTGGTTGAGTTTGTTGTTAGCGGAATGCAATAACTGCAGTCAAGGAAAGAGATTTTAGAGAGTTATATTGAGGTGATGCTATGTTTTACAATCTTGTTTTTTTTCCTACTTGCTTTGTGAATACATATGCTTTCTGTCAATAGGGTGTACATATGTTGCACTGGATCATGCAATACAGTGATGCGCAATGAGGCCAGCAGTCATGAATTGAAAAGCCTTGGCGATAAGAGTACACAGCAGCCACTGCTAAATAGCAATGATACCAATATGAACTATGATGATGCTGTGCAGAGGTACTCCAGTCATTTTTTTTTTTTTTTTACTTCCTGACAATAACAGTTCATTGCCACATTGGAAGTATTTACATAAATATGGCTACTAAGTCATAGAAGATACGTTTCATTTTTGCAATTATGATCCAAGCTCGGAACATGAGGACTGAAGAACGCAGACCAAATTAGTTTAACAGCTTTGAGAAAATTACAGTGATGAAAAATGTAACAGTACCACAGTTCAGGAACAAAATCCAACATGATGTATTGTAATGCTTCCTCAACACTGGATTATTGCACCTCACTATCATGCTGTGAGGGCTACACAAATACTACAGCAATGCAACATGCAAAAGCAGTTACTCCAGATGTATACCTGCAGCATATCTACAAATCTGAGTAAGCATACAACAGTGGTGGAATGCAAACCTACATAACTTTCCGGTGATTTACCACTTTGATACATATTGCTTCTGTAATGGAAAGAAATGCTATTTATCAAATGTAATCAATGTCAGTGGAAACATCTGCAAATAATTCACACATACCTGACTGTCAAAAACTGCTACAATAAGCAAAACCTTAATCAGAGCTGTTGTAATTGTGAGTTAGAGCTGGTACACATGGATATACTAATGTCTGTGATACAAGTGTTAGTGTCACGAATGTACTAAAGTCCTTACTAATGTGGCCTTGACATTCAGTAACACATGAGAATCAATACATTAAAAGTAAGAAAATAATAATATAGCAATAACCCACGCCTGGGTGTGGGTAATGCTGGATTTGCCCATGGTTGGTGTGATTTGGTCACGAGGGCGAAGCCCGAGTGGCCAAACAAAGCCAACCATGAGTAAATCCAGCATTACCCACACCCAGAAGTGGGTTATTGCTATTATACAATGACATTATTTAAGAAAAAAAAAATTACTTTTCGTAAATAATGGCATTGTATAATGCCTCCTTGCTACCCTTCCGCAGCTGTCTGGTATTCTGCGGCAGTTCTGATGTACTGCGCATGCGTATGCCTACGCAGTACATCAAAGCTGTGGGCAAAAGCAATGGAGAAAGCAAGATCTCCGTTGCTTTTTACAAACTGTTTCGCTATGTTAAATGGGTTTAACATAGCGAGACAGCTTTAAATAAAGCAACGGAGAATCTCCGTTGCTTTTTTTTAAAGCTGTCTGGCTATGTTAAACTCTTTTAACATAGCAAGACAGTGTTGCTGTAAGAGTTATAGTAATGGAAAAAGTCTGGGCAACCGGACCTTTTTCCATTACTATAACTCGGATTGGTCAGCGTGCACTTTTTTGAGTATTAATGGGGGGTCGTTGTATAATGGTTATTGAATACTGTCAGTTGTGAAGCCTGCACATACTACACAGAATCATAACAATAAGAAAGTTGTCACAATTTCATTAATTTTGGAAAGTAATGCCTGCATGATACTGTTTAATTCTGTGATGCTGTGCCCCATCATTATATATTACTTTAACAAGTACAAACTGTGAATTCTGCTTATATCTATTAGTGTATCTTTCAACATGTAGCAGTAGTGTATTATAATAAGTCATGGCAACAAAAAGTAGTATCAGCTAAAAGCCCTTGCTTTACAGATACTTTTAACCATGAAGTACATAAAGCACCATACTGGGTGAGGATGTGTAGTACTTATATCTCAATCTCTCACACCCCACTATTTAAAAAGAAACTTAAGACACATTTACTCAATTCCAGAATCTGTCTCTGCTATGACCCTACATAGTTCTCTCCTCCCCCCACACTGGAATCACTCTTAGTTGATCCTTCTCACACTCTGCACTCTGCCTCACTATTACAGTTACATAGTATTTTCTTGAAAAAAAAATTGCTGTCATTTAACTGTTGTTAGTGTCGTTTTCTATTGTTTACTACTGTAATGCTAGTTCCATTTCTATTGTTTGCTGTGCTTGTCTACTACTGTAATGTTTTATTGTATTATCTGGAGCTTTTCTTCTCGGGTCTCCACTGAAAATGGGACAAAATCCCAGTTGGACTAACCCGGTTAACAAATGTCAATAAATAAATAAATAATTATAACTGTTGTATTGAGATGAAAATGTAGCATAATGGAGTATTGGGTCACTATCACTGCCATTTAACAAGGAATACTATGTCTCAGTAAAAAAATGCCTTCTTGCATTGAAAATCACATTGGCGCAGCATAAATTGGTAGACATCAGTGTTGTTGTGCTTTTGGCTTTTCCTGGTTAGGGGTCGCCACAACGGAACTCCGGTCCGCTAATGATTGTCAGTAGATTTTTACATGCCGAGTTGCCAGCTCTGACACACAACCTTCAACGAAGGTACGCCCATTCATGCATGTCTCCACACAGAAGACGCTCTAGCTGAGAATCGAACAGGACAACGTCTTACTGTGAGGCAACAACGCTACCGTAGCACCACCACCGCAGTGGTACACATCAGTGTATATAATGATTATCATTAAAGTGTATGAGGAAAGATTATCATTAAAGAAATGCATTGTAATATTTACGACTTTAACTGTGTGGCCTGCATTGTTATCAACATAACCAACAATTCATCATAATTCTGTGAAATAACACTGTATCACCTTGAGTGGAATGTTTTGGAACATAAGAATAAATAGCAATACATGCATCCATTGCTGTCAAGTCACATCTGACACCTGTAGCGATGATATGAACAGCTATTGTCATTTAGAGTTAATTAGCAAGTAGAGAATGGAAGTAGACTGCTAGGCCTTTCTTCTGTATCACATGCACACACCTACAGACAATTTATCATCATCAAACCACCTACTGCATGCCTCTGGGAAGTAGGAGGAAACCAAACTATGCAGAGACAACCTATGAAAACACAGGCAGGACTGCAGAGTCTGCAGAGAAGGCACTTAAGTCTAGAACTGAACTAGAGAACCTCTGTGCTACTCACTACACCACTTAACTTGGGGCATGTATTTTTCTCCCCACAGCTGGTCATCATCTACTCCCAGGTGCCTGTCCTCATCCACTGTCTCTACCAAATCTGACTGGCCTCCCTCAGACTAACTATGCTCCACATTCAGGTCTGATGAAGAGACTGACACACCTTGGGGCAGTATTCTACTGCTGAGGAATGCGTTTGCATCCTGTCATACATTCTCATGCATGTCTGGCTGTGCAAGAGAAAGGGTAATGCAGTGGGTAGCCATGCTAGTCATTCCTTGTTTCTCTGAGTCGCATTGCCAGAAAATAGTCAAATCCACCAGCCCTGAATCTTGGGAGGTAGTTTCTCTCTTTTCCACAGAATAAATTGCACCATCCCAGTGTGCCTCCAAATGCAAACATCCCCCTCCCACCCCACTTCCCTAGCAGACACAAGTCATTCTTCTTGCTCCTTGCCTGGCTCGTTCAGTCATCATCATCATCAACCTCTGTTCCCAATTTTCTACAAGGGGTTAGGTTGTCATGTTAACTGTCGCTAACAGTACTTGTGCCATAAGCAGTAAACACCTTGAAGGACTCCTGTACTCCTTAACTCTTTCAGTGTCAAGGCAAATAATCAAAATCTGGTCACCTGGGTCATAGTCAGGACTCCATCTGTGTCATGGAGCCAGGCTATTTTTTACAGCTTGTACTAAGAGGCACGGACCTTGGCTTGACCATGATTTTTGTCTCCTACTACAAGAAGGGCATCACTGGTATCATGCAGCTCTGTATAATAACAAATGTGACCCAAATGGACACTGTGTTTTTATTAGGTTGAGGTTTCTCATAAGAAGGCAGCATTCCTGTCCTCAGCAATAAAACCAAGATCAGCAGCAAACCAACTGGTTGCTCTCTTTGTGTGGTGGAGAAATTGTGTAGCCTAGCCTGTCTCAACACTAGAATATTATTGTCTGCTTCAAAATGTGAGTCTGCTGCTCAATATTTTGTGAACAAGGCCACCACTGTCAGATCTTCTCTTCTGTCACCTGACTCCATAGGAATTACTATGGGCCTAGCTTTTATACTCCCTGTTCTCTGGATGGTGTTTGTCATTCCCAGTTTTAATGGGTTTCTTAGTTATCATCTCAGGTATATTTTGGATTCTTCATTGAGACTTTTTTTTTCCATTTGTCTTGAAAGGGGCCTGTGTAATTCTGTCTCTTAAGAAACCACGTCTGGGCCCCAACATCTTTGACGATTATTGACAAGCATCTAACCTTTCTTTCTTGGAAAGGTTATTGAGAATGTGAACTGTAAGCAGCTTGGAACTCACCTTACAGTCACTTGGCTCATAGATTCCTTTTATTCTGGGTTTTGCACTCAACATAGTATGGAGACATTTCTTGTTTAAGTAGTTAGCAAGCATCTAATAGCCAGAGACCATTGTGCTGTACCATTGTACTGGTCCTCCTGGATCTCTCATGAGGATTTGACATTGTGGATCATGGCATTTTGAAAGACCATCTGTAATCCTACTGTGGTATCTATTCTACAGTGCTAGAGTGGTTAATATCATATCTTTCTAGTCTTTCTCAAAAGGTTTGCTTTGAATATGATCATGGGTTCACAGGAAAATACTAGGCTTGCTGCCCTTATGGACCAAACAGCGTCCATTTGGGTCACATTTGTTATTCTACAGCTGTTGGAGATGCTACACTTAAAGAAATCCCAATCGCTCAGAGACACACGCTCCAGGGATCTAAACCTTGTCATTACAATGAACAAAACATGCTGGAGGGATAGGTTTATGACCCAGAGACTCCCCAGACTCTGGAATAGACTGCCCATACAAGTCAAGCAGAGTGCCTGTTTGGCCCTCTTCAGAAGGAACCTTGATGATTGGATGGGAGATAGGAAATTCACCCCGGGGATCACATCAGTCACCCTGCTAGACAGGGGTCCAGGGAAGCAAATACTGTGGGAAGAAATAGCCAGGGAATTGTTATGGCTGGCCTTGTATAGGCCCTAGGACCGATAGCCTAGTACCAACCTATGAACCTATGAAGCCTAGTCAGTTTCTCTTTTGGTGCTTGAATTAGCTTATTCCATTTGATGTTAGATTGGCCTTACCCATCCCATACTCAATCATTTTATATTTTCCCCTAGTGAGAATAACCGGGATCATACCATACATAATTTGATGGAGTCCATCCATGGGATAAAGCATTTAGGAGCTGCATCTATTGATTAGTAGTACAGGGGGCAGTCCTGGGTTAAATTTTCTGTTTCCCATCCATAGATCCAAGTTGAGCTTGAATATGGACATGGATGAGCTTTGTTTTACATGGATAGAATTAACTACTCAACTTTCTACCCATTTGTTTGCATCAGCTATGCTGAATTTATATGCTCTGTCTTAAAATGATGGCACGCCCCACTATCACTTGACTAAGTGTCCTAAATTCATGTAAGACAGTATGATGACAAGCAAAACATGAACTTCCCTTCCAAGGTAACCCCAGCGCCATCCAAACAACTGGCTGTATCTGTTTGTTTGGGCCTTCCAGTAACAAACAGGGGTTCAGTTAGCTATTTTGGTGCCCAGTGCTGTCCCTCAGGCTGGAACAAAGGTTATGCTATATACTGTGTGCTAAAGTTCTGACTGCAAATACAGTATTGGCATTAATTTCTAAATACTGGTAATGCACTGAAGACCAATCAACATCAGCCAGTTGCTCCAATGATATATCTGACAATAAGCATAAATTCAGTAATGAGTACACATCTTGTTACTGTACCATACTAAACCTTTTAAATTAAGATTCAAGAGACAGTAATACGTTATTGTGGTCAGTTTACCAAACAACATTCAGCATCACCCTCACATGCAGCCAATCCACAGTTCAGTGTATGAATGACAACATACATTATTTTTGCCACAGTACTGCAATAGCAATTACATAGCTAGCATGCCATGTAGGCACAACTCCATGTGACATCACACTGTCAGTTATTCATAGTCAGGCATGAAGCATGGAAGATGAATTTCAAGTTGCCATGCAATTTTCACATTTTAGATTCACAAATCTCTTCTCTTCCCAGACTCCCATTGTGCACTTTAAGCAATGAGGTTTCAAGTACAAAATGAGAATGTGGTAGTCCATGTTAAGGACACATATAAATGACTATCTTGGCATACTGCCCAGTTACAAGACTTATGAAGTACGAGATTCATAGATACCCAAACTACTCCAAAGGCATAGTGCATGTGGCACTCTTGTGGGGCACATCTATGCCTTTTAATGCTGGGAGTCTCTGAAGGCTGAGTTGAAGTCACTTCACCCTGCAAGTTTATCTGATGTAAGTATACCATGATGTGCCTGAGTGGGAGTATATATGTGTGTATGAAAGTGTGTATAACCACGTATGCCTGAAGAACACTATGAATTGGTAAACGGCGCTGCAATGAAATTCATTTTATCAGTGCAGGGTGAGCAGCACTGCGCACCATTTACTATGAAAAACAGTCAATATGTTTGTCACTGACTAAGATTATAATTTGGTGGCAAACAAATAGGATTTTTAAGCAAGCAATAATGCCTAACAGGATGGGTATTACAGGAAAATAGAAGACTGCTCAGGGATACTGTGAGACCTAACACTGCAGGCAGAGGCTCTCCCGTCCCCTGAAAGTTGTTAGTTCTCTGTTTGCTTTAGAATAGTTCCTAAATGTTATTGGGTTTGCTGGGGTTGCTGAGGTGATTTTTATTTTGAAGGACACAGCTTTGTGGTCCAACTTCACCAGTAAGGATGTAACACTGGAGGGGGGGGTGTAGTGCTCTCCCATAAAGGTGAGTACCAAGTCCGGTATGTTTGAACTTCTGCTGGTGTGCACACTATCTGGACAAGGGAATTTGTGTTAATAAAGTCCAGGAATCATTGTCCCTGCTAGGACATTTTAAGGCTTACAGGACAATTTTGGTCAAGCCAATTTCCCTACTGGTGTTTGAATTAACTTATCCTGTTTAGTGTTAGATTGGCCTTAACCTTCCCACAGTCAATAATTCTGTATTGCTCCTCATGAGAATAACTGGGATTAAACCATAGATAATTTGTGGACACCCATGCATGGTATAAAACATTTAGGAGCTGTCCATTAGTAGTATAGAGGGCAGTCCTGAGGTACATTTTCTATTAACCTTCTGCAGATGCAAGCTGCAGTTGAATATGGAGGGAGACAGTAGCTCCAAAACATTCTGTTGATGCTGCAGAAGAGGTTTAGATCCCTACACTGAGTAGTTCAGATGCCATTTGACTTGCTGATTTCCAGTAGGTCAATCAGTATTGAGTCAAAGGATGCCAGACACAGGTCACCTCTTAGCAATCCATAGGATACCGAGTATAGTAACAGGGCTTTGAGTAAGTCTATGTAGGACATATTGTTTAGGCCTTGTATACTTTTAGTAAGGTATCTCTGTAGGTATTCCTGTTGTTGCACATGTCTGTACAACATACCAACAGAAGGCACTCTCAAGCCAAGCTGAGAATCGAACAGGAGAACTTGTTGCTGTGAGGTAACAACGCTACCGCCGTACCACCACAGCAAGTATTATACTTAATGATATACATTATATATATATATATATATATATATATATATATATATATATATGTGTGTGTGTGTGTGTGTGTGTGTGTGTGTGTGTATATATATTTATATATCTATATATCTATCTCTCTCTCTCTCTCTCTCTATATATATATATATATATATATATATATATATATATATATATATACACACACACACACACACACACACACACACACACACACACACACACACACACACATATATATATATATATATATATATATTTATATATATATATATATGTATAGAGAGAGAGAGGTTTTCTATCAAAATATAGAAGTGCAGTTAGGTGAACACGGGAATACCGAATGTGTGTTGGTTGACTCCCATATTGCCAAACCACAATTCTGCGAATGTCACTGTGCATTCACTCATATGTGGTCGACGTTATGAACTGAGATCACTGTACAGTGCAGATCAGGAAATGTACCCTTTTTCTCACTGTAGTGCAATCTCAGAGTTGGAATATATCATTTGCAGGGGGTGCTGGGAGTGCAGGGGGGTTTGCCCCCTGCAAAAATGTGAACTAAATTGATGTGCAGTACTGAACTGAGTATGTTTGTACTGCTGGGACGAAGGCAGGTAAGTTTCAGCAGGTAAACTTTTGGAAATGTCAAAGCTGTTACTTCGATCATTTCGAATTGACGTGTTTTCGACATGTTTACCTTATTAGTATTCAGGAATTCAGAATTTTTTCGGTGTTTGTGTACAAAATGTGTTTTGATGTTTGAGATTTTGATAGTAAACATATATATATATATATATATATATATTTATATATGTATACACATATATATATATATATATATATATATATATATATGTATATACATATATATGAAATTTTGTTTTATGTAATATAATTTCTCCACCTGCTTCAAAGATGGTGCAGGATATGTCATTGTTGTTGGAAGAACTATTTTGCATGTAAAATATAAGTTGCATGCATATTTAACAATGTCTGCATGCACACACATATACTCACACACACACACACACACACACACACACACACACACACACACACACACACACACACACACACACACACACACACACACACACACACACACACGCACACACACAGTCTTACTTGCAGGTTCCTGTAGCTGCTACTGGAGTTAGTTGCTTTAGTTTTATGAGTCATAGCTAATGAGGGGAAAGCTAATGGCAGGTCCTTGTAACTGTTGCAGTTAATTGCATTAGTTTACTTATGTTTTATTTATTTATTTTTAGTTTAGCTACACTATACCAAAGCTTACAATGTTGAGCACCCCAGTATACCAAACTCCTGGACTTGTCCCATGTTAACACTTGTTCCTGGATCTGGAGTGGTAGGGAATTTCAGAATTTGGTGTTTTGCACTGAGTCGGGTGTTCGACATTTTAAGCTTCGGTATAGTGTAGGTGACATTGCCTGATTTGGTAGGGGAAGTCTTGGACATCTGATAGTAAACCCATTAACCATGTTTTTTTAAGAGCTGTATTTAGTGATGAAAAAGGAAATGGTGGCTCCAGTAACAGATTTCAGTCTTGGCACATGGATTTCATGCTGGAATAGGCATGCTTCTTTTACCAGGCTCTCCTGTGACATTAATTTGCCTTTTTGGAACATTGCTTGTCTAATGGGAGTCACTGATTCTTCATGCCCATTTTCTAAATACTCAGTAAAATACAGCAACACTTCAAAAACAACTGCTGAAGTAATGTATTAAAAAATAACATTTTAAAAGCAGTTCATTAAAAAAAAGCAAGTTATGGGTACTACTATACACTTACACACGTGTAGCACATGGCACATGGGTAGACTTACACACATGTAGCACATGGGTAGTACTTACACACATGTAGTACGTGGCACATTTCCTCTGCTGTACTGCCAATGTTTTTGACAGTAGGCACTCTGGAGACCATTGTCATCCAAGATGATGTGCTGGAACCCTGAATGGACTATAATACTTTTGTGACTTCCTCATCTTCCTTTCTGCAATTTGAGTCATATATTTTATTCTAACACGAACACTCCACAATGTTTTTCATGTTAGATCAATTGCTTCAAGTGCCCTTACCTGTGCAGGACCAGTTAATGACAATGGTTTAAATATCAGATGTAGGCATTCATTATTACAATTGCATGATTAGGCTGTTAGAATACTACATTTCATCTTGCACAAGTAAGAGATGTCACTTGCAGTGTTTGAATATGCCATAGCTTTAGAATTGCCACCAATGATACAAAAATCCATTTGATAACAGACTATACACACACACACACACACACACACACACACACACACACACACGCAAATATATGCTACATATATATATATATATATATATATATAGATATAGATATATATAGATATATATATATATATATATATATATATATATATATATATATATATATATATATATATATATATATATATATATATATATATATATATATGTATATATGTGTGTGTGTGTGTGTGTATTTAATTTATATCTACATGTGAAACATATATTTACAAATAAATTCATAAAAATATATATTCATATACCATGCACGCATGCATCTATATACTCAAATTAGGGTCTATATTATGTGATCGATCATTTAGGTGATCGAATACCTAAATATCGACCCGTAAATGCCGAACTCTTAAAACCACAAAGGGCCACTTACATGAATGTTTTCCCTGGGAAAATATTTGCTTGGCCGTAGGAAACAAAACAAACCTTTAAACATTAATCAGGTGGGGGGGCTGTGCCCCTGCTCCCTGACGTGAGGCGCTGTACCCCCCACCCACCCTAACTAAATTTACCAACTCCGAGATCGCTTTACATTGGGGAAAAGGTTAAATTACCAAAGACGGCCAAGCAAATTTTTTCCCAGGGAAAAAAAATTTGTGTAAAGGGCCATTCGTGATTGTCAGACTTTGACATTTACAGGTTGACGTTTAGGTGTTCGATCACCTAAACGTTCGATCACATAATATAGACCCCTGAAATTATAATTCATACAATTAATCATGTGGACTTTTCTGTCTTTCTTTCTGATTCACTATTTCTCTGTCTGTCTCTCTCACACTCGCTGTCTTTCCCTCTATGTGCCCCTGTACCACCTTACTAATACCTGCTAACCCTGCACCTTACCTTTGTAAAACCCTTTCCTTAACACTACCACCAAACAAGACAGCTTGGACTCACACACATGCACCAAAACACATACATGCACTACACTAAAACTATCCCTTCACATAACCCTTCCTCTAACCCTAACATGCCCACATATTTGACCAAACACTCCCACTCCCTATTGAGAAAATCTTCAGAATATCTGAAAATTTTGACAATAGTTTCCCAAATCCACATTTACCTTACTCATATGGATTCCATTCATCTAAAATATTAAAATCTCAACAAACAAAACTCTCTACCACATTTCATAGTAATTGAGAAGCAGATGATTTGATGGAGTGAATGACATTCAGATATGTGTGTGTGTGTGTGTGTGTGTGTGTGTGTGTGTGTGTTTGTATATAGACATCAATAAGTAGAAAGATAAATGCATACATAGATATATACATACAGATATATTATGACATATTCACACATATATCTATAAAATATTTTATATATCTGAATAAATATAGATATCGGTTGCAGGCACTGGATTGAATGAGCAGGTATGTTGACATCTGTTTGGCTAACACCGTTTGGTCAATGCAAACAGATGATCAAGAGGTGTCTGAAATTGACAATCCCTGGCTATTGGAATATTCCCATCCCCTGGGGAATGTAGGATCTTGGAGTTAGAGCATGTGCAGAATGTGTTGACATTTGTTGTATCAATGTTATTACATCAGTTATGTGGGTGTAGTTGTAGGTAGTCATTTGATGCAATGCCCAATGCCTATATATATGTATATATATATATATATATATATATATATATATATATAGAGAGAGAGAGAGTGATATATAAACAGACACTCACATTATATCTTTACATGTTTATATACAAAATCATTCATCTAGAGCATTCATTGCTCTGCTCATAAACTCCCAGCTTACTCTGTCAAATGTTTTCTCTATATCAAGACCCACCAATAACAGTGGTATTTTCTTACATTCTGCTTCCCTCTGGATCGTCAGTGTTCTGTTAATGTTGTCAGATGTTTGTCCCCCCTCCGCAAAACCATATTGATCCATGTCTATTAATTTTGGCATCACCTTTGCCATTTCTTTAGCCATTATATACAAAAACATTTTATAATCATGGTTTAGGATTGAAATGGGTCTGTATTAAGCTGGATCTGACGGGTCTTTACCTTCTTTAGGTTTTACAGCCACCACCTCTTTCCTCCAGGATGTTGGTGCTTCTCCTCCTTTTAAAATACTGTTAAACAAAACCTTCTGTTTTTTTACCAGTTTTTACCCTCCTAGCTTCCAAACTTCCACAGAAATATCATTTAATCCTGGGGACTTTCCTGTTGATTAACTATGTATCACCATTCTATCTCATCTAATCCTAGCCTAACTGTTAATAACTGAGCTTCATCTACCTCTAACCTTGGTATATTTAATTCTTCCATAAACATTTCCATTTGTACCTTTCCTCAATCTCTACTTTTCTCTCCTTTATACAGACTTTCATAACATTTCCAATATATTTCTAGTACCTCTACAGGATCTCTTGTTATCTTTCTTGTTATAAGCTCCCTAAGCTTGGCAACAACCCTTTCTACCTTCTGTTGCCTGAGTTGTTAGTGCTAAAAATTTTTGTGCTCTGGCATTATTAGCAAAATACAGTTGCTTAACAGCAATCTTTCTAAACTCATGCATATTATTGAGGTAATCTTTTATTTTATGCTTAGCATTCTGTAATTGCTAATCTTCTTGTTCTGTGAGATTCCCCCCTTTCTGTAATACTTTAACATTTGTCAGTCCCTCTAAGTAATTATTGTTGCTTCTTAACCATATCTCTCTTTCTTTTATTTACCCCATTTTTTTAAACTCCACTTTAATTTTATCCCACTCCATAGCTATATTTTTAGAAGAAATTTCTATCTTCTGTAATAACTCCTGAATAATTTCCACTACTCATTCCTTAAATTCCTCTCTTTTCAACAAATAGGCGGGAAAGCACCAGTGTCTCATTTTTATTTCATTACACTGCATTTTTATTTTAGTTATTATTGGAGCATGATCTGAAATAGTTATTTGATGTGTATCAAAACTTTTAATTTAATGTACATGTTTCTGTGCCATGTCTAGCCCAGCCCAGTTTTTGTATCTTGGGGAATAATATGTAAATTCTCTCTGAACTCCTAATACTGCATTTACATCTTCCATGCCAAATAAAAATTTCTTCAAAAATCTACCCTCCTTTGTTATATTTTCCCTTCTGGACCCCACAGACACATTTTTCCTGCTGCAGGGCAGAGCTAAATTTTGAGCCAAAAATTGGGGAAGGTCGAAAGGTTTGTGTGTGTGCGTGTGTGTGTGTGTGTGTGTGTGTGTATGTGTGTGTGTGTGTGTGTGTGTATACACACACACACACACACACATATATATATATATATATATATATATATATATTCACTTCTGAATCCCGAATTTCAGAAAACATCGACTTTCATATGATCGAGACCATATGATCGATGTTTCAGAATATTGAGATTCCGAAACAAATCCAAAAAAAAAAAAAAACATCTTTTTAAACGTTTCTGCAGGGGTGCAAGCCCCCCTGCACCCCCACACCCCCGCTACTTAAATATACCAACTCCAAGATCGCACTACAGCGAGGAAAAGGGAAATCTCCCATTTCATGCTGTATGCAGATCTCCATTCAGATTTTCGAAGTTCTAAAACTTCGATCATATGGTCTCGACCATATGAATTTCAAGGTTTTAGGATTTTGAGATTCTGAAGGGAACCCATATATATATCTATATAATATCTATTATCTAAATAAATAAATATATATAATATATATATGGCTCTACTTTTAAATGTCAAATGTTCAGTTGATCAAACTGCAGAATATCGAGACCACAAACACTAAAACTCAGTTGCCTGAAACTTTACAAGATCAAAGCCATAATATCAAACATCAAAATGCAAACGGTACCTTTCTACTCCCACAAATTCAAAACTACAAATGTTTCATTCCTAAGCCCCCTGTACACCCATGTGAGGAATGCCCCCCCCCACAAATTAAACATACCAACTCCGAGATTGCACTACATTGAAGAAAAGTATGCAGGTACTTACAGCAACAGCATCTTTTCATGTTAATAGTTTATTCTAAATCCAAAACATACCTGTCAGTTATTGCCACTTCTTTTCTATTTTAAATTTAAACTTCCAAACATGCCTCCCGCAAAACCAGCAGTTTCAACGTTACTTCCATCATATTTTTTTTTTACATCCTTAATACAAAATCTTAAAGGGACAGTACAGTATTTAACCACATACAATGTAACTGTTACAAAACATTTAGGAATAGGAAGTTACCATTTGCTTTTTGATGTTCGATATCATGGGACTCAATCTTGTAAAGTTTCAGGCAATTGAGTTTTCATGTTTATGGTCTCAGTACTCTGTAGTTCGATCAAGTGGACATTCAACATTTAAAAGTAGATACACACACACACACACACACACACACACACACACACACACACACACACACACACACACACAAACACGTGTGGGGAATTTAGATTTGGCAATTCACCATGTCTTTAGGTTGTGAGTGGAAACCAGAGTATATGGAGAAAACCCGCATTAGCATATGAAGGACATGCAGACTCTGCACATAAAGAACTTCAGCCAAGAACTGAACTCAAGAATTCAATGCTACTCACTTGACCTCTGTAACACCCTTTTCTGTACTGGAACAGTCAACCACAGAATTATATTAAAAATGTTGTATAAGGAATTTTGCAGCAGGTTGCATACAAGCAAAGATTAGTAAGTCTTCAAAGTTTTTCAGGCATTGACAACCTGCTTTACTCAGTCAGCATGCAAAAAGAACAACAGAATAAGTCGTGCACACACTGAGATACTACTTCCTGATAAGACATGAAGAACGCTGAAAAAAAATATTGTCGAGTTTACCAGCATAAATATTTACTGTATTACATCTTTTGCCATAACTGCAATTGAAAGTAATGCTAAGCATATTTTTCAGAGGTAATTTATCTCCAAATCTTACTGACACACAGCCCGCAGAACTACATCTGTAATGCCACACAGTATAGCAGAAAATATAACTTGAAAAATCCAGCAGACTTACAACTTCTATTACTGTTGGTACTAATAAATATGACAACTAGATGAAGGATTAGCCTAACATGAACACACAGATAACTGACTACCTGTTTTAGGAGATAGGTACAGGTTACAATGTGTACTGTGATTTCATTCCCACTGGATATGACTGCAAAAGGTGTTTTTGAGTGGGGAAGACATTCCTGGATGGAGAGGCTATGTGGAGTTGGACAGATCCATAAGCCTGAAGTCTAAGGACATAAATCTCACCCTATAAAAGGGAAAGGAAGGTTCAGCCTCATGCCTTGAAGAGACCAAAGGCCTAGAAGAGAGAAATGCAACTGGTGAAGAAGATCTGCTAAGGTTCCTGTTTTCCAGAGTCAATTTATCAATATGAGATTTAATCGACAGTCAGTGCTGCTGCTGCTTGGGGTAAAGCTGAAAGATTGTTCAGACGTTTATTAACTACTGTTTAACTATAGACTGTGCTAAAGGAGCCCTGAAAGGTAAATGGGCTTGAAATATACTTTGAAGTTACTTCTTATAGTTAGATTGTTTACATTTGCATTAAGCAAAGCCAATCTATGTTGTGCTGTTTTCCAATACATGAGAATTAAGTATGTGTATTTTATCTGTTGAATATTTTCTATAGTACAAAATGTGATGTCCCCACTTTGCGCTAATCAAGGAGCCTGAATCCTCACCACTGGCACTGAAGAGGGATGTTCACTTGGAACAAAAATGGATACATCCTGTATTTCCAGATGCAGGTCTCTGCATCAAGCACAGTTTCCCTTAAGAGTACATAGGGAACACAGTCAGTTTGGGAGCTGGGTCCTCTCTCTCTCTCCAGATCCCCAATAAGGCTCCCCACTGGCACAGCTGTAGGGTTGGCTCTTCAGCTGAGTGTCCAAGCCAAGTCCTCCAACACCCTGTCTTAGAAACCAGTGCTTTGTGTCCCTGCCCCAAGCAGCTGACACACACACTCTTTGAGATTTGATTTTCACACACACACACACACACACACACACACACACACACACACACACACACACACACACACACACACACACACACACACACCTGGGAAAGGCTGGCACAGATTTACTAGCTACACCCCCTTCTGCCCAGACTATAGTTACACAGCCACCAGTCATTCCAAAGCCAGCTACTCTAAGGCTCTTGCACAGGTACCCAATTGTACTGAATGAAATTAATATTAATACAAATGGTAGTGTTTGGCCAATGTTGTAAGGCTTTCAGGAGTGGCCAGAGCTGTCACCAAATATATATAACTACTCTCAGAGATTAAAATATTCTCTAAAAGACCAGCCACAATGACAATTTTAAATATATTTAATAACTAATAATCAAAGAACATAAAAATACTAAGTATCTATTTATAATAAACAAAAGAGTTTCAATCACATGAAATATTAAAAATAAAGTAGGTGGACAACTTCACATAGTTACAGAAAAAAACAATACTTAACTAATATCACTATATTTTCCTGACTGATCCGAAGAATTATTATTCCCTGGTTACTTACTAGAGCTAGGCAAGAGGAAGTAGGTAATCTTTTTTGTCAGGTTACAAAAACAGAGTGCTCTGAAACTTCATTTTCACCTAGTATTAAACATTATTTTTGTCCTAGATTACAGAATGACCTCACCTACTTCTGGTCATCCGACTTCTGGTTTCCATGCCCCCCACCCCTTGGCTAGAAGCTGTCAGGATTTAGCAGATATGTGTCAATAATACACACACAGAGGCTTGCTAAGATCTGCTGCAGCTCCTGGAGGTAATAAAACAATTTCAAACTACCACCATTACAGAGTAGTGATTAGTTCACCCCAATGATAATGTAGGAACAAACAATAGTATAAATACGATAACAGTTTGCACCACCAAGAAGTTAGTGTTCCTAAGCCAAATCCAAACGAATAAATAAATCAAATAACCAGAAAGGCTTAGAAACAGCCCTGTGCAGATAGAAGTTTTCAGCATTCAAAGCGTCTATTCAGACCAAACACAATAGTTGTTTCCAGTTCAAGAATTCAGTTTACAAGTAGTTCAGCACACTCCATGTATATGTATATATATATATATATATATATATATATATATATATATATATATATACACCTTCAATTAAATGATGATTAATAAACATATATATAAATTAATAATCTAAGATGCTACATAGCTTAAAAAATTTTTCATTATTCCATATGTATAAAAAACAGATATATGTAATTAAAAACAATATATATAAAAAACATGTATATATAAAAATAAATTTTAAAAATAAATTTTTATTAAAAACTACTAACAATCAATTGCCTATTCTTAAGGGCAGGTTTAAGGGGAATTTTATCATTTAGACCTGGATTTATATGTGCCTGAAGTTTAATGATCCAATTGGTCTCATTTCTTTCTGTAAAATTCCTAACACCCCCCCCCTTAAACTAGGGGTGTTAACATACAAAACCATAAACTTAAATATATGCATACTATTGGTCTCCAGGACATGTTTAGATAAAGCATTAGTATTAGATTTAATACGCATCTGATATAAATGTTCCCTAAGTGGCATTATTAGTATGGAATTATTTGATTTCTTCTGGGTTGAGAATCCATTAATACCTACCATCCAAAGCCTACCTCAAATACATAAAGATCCTACCCACCCACCAATGAGTCCCTTTGTAGCGGGTAGGGGCTAGGTAACCGAACCTCTATCAGTATACATAGAGAAAACACTGAGGCCAGTGGTTGATTTGAACCCCTTTATTCTTAGAGATACTAAACAGTTTTTGTTAGACCTTTATAAGAAAATGGAAACTATACAGGATAATCTCCCTTATTTCTTAGTTACAATGGATGTTAAATCCCTTTTTACAGTTATCCCTAATCAAAAAGGTCTAGAAAGTATTTATCAGTATCTGATAATGTTTCACTGATTTCCTTATTACTAAGGTAGATCTACTTTGTTTGTTGTTAGAAACAGTGCTTGAGAACAATATTTTCCTTTTTAACAATGATTTGTTCATACAAAGGGATGGCGTGGCTATGGGCACATCATGTGCCAATAGCTACGCCAACCTAGTGATGGCTATGTGGGAAAAGAAGCAACTGTTTCTACTACCGAGGTATAGGAAATATGTTATTTTCTATAGACATTTTGTGGATGATTTGTTTCTTTTATGGACAGGAAATGAGAGAGTTAAACATTTTCTTTGAAGAAATTAATTCCCTTACAGAGTATTTAAAATTTACTAAAATGGAATCGATAGATAGTATTACTTTTTTAGATGTTCATATAGAAAGACTAAGTAATGGTAAATTAAACACAGGTGTTCATAGAAAACCCTGTCATATAAATACCTTATTACACAGAGGAAGCATGCACCCCCGTTATGTTTTTCAATAACATTATTAAAGGCCAAGCCATTCAAGCTTCTAGATTAAATCTGACACAAGATGGCTTTGAGAGAGAATTAGTTGGTCTAGAGGATAGACTATTAGCTAGGACATACAATGCCGATGAGATTTCTAATGGTTTTCAGAGTGTTGAACATTACAGGGCTGAAAAAGCGTGTCCCTATTTTTCTGATAAAGGGAGTGACAAGTACACTAATAGACTTAGTTCTGTCAGCACAAATAATTCACAACAAAAATTTTCTTTATTTTATACACATGATTTTGATCAAATTAGAGAAATAATTTATAAGCATTGGAAAGTTTTGACTGTGGACCCTCAGATTAGAGAAATTGTGGGTGAATACCCCCAGTTTTTATTTAAGAATAAGAAAAACCTTCATAGACTACTCTGTTATCCAAAGACTATTATATCCGATAATAATATCACTCATGATCTAGGTACGACCCCTTGTAGTAATTGTAATTATTATTCTTATATCTGTGATTCCAACATGTTTGTCCATCCTATTACATCTCAGCTTTATGTATTTGATGTTGTCGCCAATTGTAATACCGAACATGTTGTTTACCTTGCTATATGTTCCTCCTGTCCTGCCTTCTATGTTGGCAAAACCGACAGAAGGCTTAGGGACAGGGTAAGGGAACATTTATATCAGATACACATTAAATCCAATACTAATGCTTTATCTAAACATGTCCTGGAGACCAATAGTATGCATACATTTAAGTTTATGGTTTTGTATGTTAACATCCCTAGTTTAAGGGGGGGGGGTGTTTGGAATTTTACAGAAAGAAATGAGACCAATTGGATCATTAAACTTCAGGCACATATAAATCCAGGTCTAAATGATAAAATTCCCCTTAAACCTGCCCTTAAGAATAGGCAATTGATTGTTAGTAGTTTTTAATAAAAATTTCTTTTTAAAATTTCTTTTTTATATATACATGTTTTTTATATATATTGTTTTTAATTACATATATCTGTTTTTTATACATATGGAATAATGAAATTTTTTTAAGCTATGTAGCATCTTAGATTATTAATTTATATATATATTTATTAATTAATTATGATATTTAATTGAAGGTGCATATATATATATATATATATATATATATATATATATATAATAGGTTCATAGGTTCATAGGTTAGTACTAGGCTATCAGCCCTAGGGCCTATACAAGCCTAACCATAACAATTCCCTGAATATTTCTTCCCACATTATTTACTTTCCTGGACCCCTGTCTAGCAAGGCGACTGACGTGATCCCTGGGGTGAATTTCCTTTCCATCCAATTGTCAAGGTTCCTCTTGAAGAGGTCCAAAGAGGCACTCTGCTTGACATGTATGGGCAATCTATTCCAGAGTCTGGGGAGTCTCTGGGTCAGGAACCTATCCCTCCAACATGTTTTGTTTATTGTGATGACAAGGTTTAGATCCCTGGAGCGTGTAGCTCTGAGGGATTGGGATTTCTTTAAGTGTAGCATGTCCAACAGCTCTGGGTTTGACATGGCCTTGTATGTTAAGCAGAGATCGCCTCTGAGTAGGCGATATCGACAGAGTATAGCTGGAGTTTTGGCGGTCAGCATAGGGCATCTGCTTTAGGCCTGTGATTCTTTTAGTGAGGTATTTCTGAGGCCTTTCCAGTTGTTGCAGATGTCTTGAGAGGTACATACCAAATGGGGCATTGTATTCTATAATGGGTCTAATGAGGGATGAGTACAGTGGGACAATGACCTCCTTTTTTCTGGATGAAAAGCCCTTCGTGATGAGGTGTGCCATGTAGAAGGATTTCCTGACTGTTGTGGCGATGTGGTTATCGAAGGTGAGACCACTGTCCACCTGTGTCCCTAAGTCTCTTATCACACTTTCTGTGTTTAGTGTACTGCCACCTATATGGTAATTCATGGATACATGTTTTTCCCAAAGGGGATAACAATACATTTCTTGGCATTGAGCTTGAGCCCATGGCTCTGGCACCAAGCATCTGTTTCTGTAAGGCCCTTTTGTAGAGTATCCACATCATTTGGGGATTCAATAATGGCTCCCAGTTTGCAGTCATCTGCAAACTTTGTTAGCCAGAGTCCCTTAGTGTTGACCTGTACTTCAGAGAAGTAGATGCCAAACAAGAGCGGCCCCAGGACTGAACCCTGAGGTACTCCACTTGTCACTTGTCTGGAGCTGGATTTGGAGTTGGCTACTTTTACAGTGTGGGTTCTATCAGTAAGCCATTTAGCAACCCATTGGGTGACATAGGGATTAATGCCCAACTTTGTAAGTTTATCTATGATTCCAGAGTGGCGGATGGTGTCAAAGGCCTTGGCAAGGTCTAGATAGGCTGTGTGGACCACCTTACCCTTGTCCATGGCTCTGGAGACTGATTCAAAGAAGTCAATCAGGTTCAGGAGACAAGATCGGCCCTTCACAAACCCAAACTGGGTGGGGTCCAGTGTTTGAAGGTTGCCAATGTCTTTGTTTATAAGTTCCATGATAATATGCTCCATGGCCTTGCAGATAAGGCTTGTCAGACTGATGGGACGGTAGTTTCCGGGATCCAAGGTGGATCCCCTTGTGGATTGGGATAACTATAGCTCTGCGCCACTCAGTGGGCACGAAACCTGAGGTGAGGCTATGATTAAACATGACACTTAGGTGAGGTGCCAGTTCATATTGTAGTTCATGTAGTACACAGCCCGGGATGTCATCTGGTCCCATGGATGCTGTATTCTTGGCTTTAGAGAGTGCGTTTTGTACCTGTGTGGCGTTATTACTGGAATTTGGCAATCTTCCGGTATTGAGATGGGCCATTTAGGGGTGAGAGGGTGAAGTTGGCACTGAATTGATCTGCCAGGATATTGGCAATATCCTTGGATCAGTATATTTAATGCCATTCTGTTTTAGCTCAGAGCAGATCTGAGCATTGCCATTTAGATTCTTGACATAATTATAGAATGCTTTGTGGTTGTCTTTGGAATCTTTGGCAATTTTATTTTCGTAACTAGCTTTGGAGGATTTTATGAGGCATCTCAGTTTCTTACTGAGGCTAGTAAGGGAGTTTTTTGCATCCTGGGATTTTCCTCTTTTCTGCAAAAGTTTCTTCCTTTTGTTGTAAAGTTTGTTTATGGCAGGGGACCACCAGATTGGCTTCCTTTTTTTGGATGAGAGCATTTTGGTTCTATTTGGGATGGCACGATTCATGCATGAGTGGATGTACTCGTACAGTGCCGTAGTGTAGGATTCAGCAGTTGAACTTTCAGTTCCCGTCTGCATGGGTGTCATGAAGTTTGTCACTTCTGACTTGAGAAGCATGAAGTTGGCTTTAGAGAAGTTTTTTATGGTGGTTTCTTTACTGGGGGGTGGGGGTGGGATGTGGATATTAAGGGTGATTAGCTTATGGTCAGACCTGACTAACGAGGGGGTGACCATAGGTATGGAGCATTGATTTCCCATGTTGGTAATGACCAGGTCTAGGATATTGGAGCCCCTGGTGGGATTATGGATTAGTTGATCCAGGGCGTTGGAATTTATGAATTCCAAGAACCTGTGCATAAAGGTGTTGGGACATGAGTAGTTTTCCCAGTTAATGGCAGGGTAGTTAAAATCACCCAGTATTAGGGTGTTTGGTTCTATCTTAATATTTTCCAGTATGTTTAGAAAGGTGTAATGGAGTGTGCTGAGCTAATTATTTGTATATGGTCTGAGGAAGCCTCTTTGGCGAAAGCGCTTACCTGCTATTTGTGTTCAAATAAAAGTCTGGACTTGCTTACGAATCTGTGGCTTGTAAACTGAATTCTTGAACTGGAAACAACTATTTTGTTTGGTCTGAATAGACGCTTTGAATGCTGAAAACTTCTATCTGCACAGGGCTGTCCCTAAGCCTTTCTGGTTATTTGATTTATTGATAATGCTGGAAGCTTCCTAATACAAGCTGTTACGCATCCACTGCCCTACTTCTCCTGGCATAGCTGGCAATAGTTCACATCATCACACAAGACATTATAATTTTTATTTCAGACATTATTTCTTTGTCTGTGTTTCTTTTGTAGGATGTTTACTGATTGCATGCTCTATATGTGTATACGTCTCTCTTTTATGTTTAGCATCTACATATATGTATATATATATATATATATATATATATATATATATATATATATATATATATATACATACATACATATTATATATATATATATATATATCCACACACACATACACACACACACACACATGCATATATATTTTAGTTAGTTTTGCATTATACTGTACATTATGTATCTGGATTTACTTTTGAAAACTGCTAACAATACATTTTTGCAAATCTTACACATCATATATTGCATTTGAAGTTTTCAGGACATCAAAATGATAAATGAGGAAATACCACAGTATGATACAGAGTCATGGCTAAGTCATCTGGTGCCCTGAGATATTTTGTTTGCCCTCTCAACTTTAAGTTATGAAGTGGAAAAAAACAAAAAAACTCTTCTGTGCTCTAAAACTGTATCAAGCTGATTATAACAAGCAAGTTGCTTACTACAGTTAAATTGCTACTTGCAGAGTGCTTCAGCACAACAGTTGTGACTGTCAACGCAGTATTGTCATTGATTTCTGAAGCCACAAGGTCCTCATGGCACTGGAGATCAGTGCTGGTACTGCATTTCTGCACCATCAGTACCTGGCAATTGTGCATCAAGACAGCTTGTGCCTTGGGTATCCATCCTCTTCTCCCCTCTCTAGTTATGGCTCTGATATGATATATCTTTCATACACTTAGCATCTAGATAAAAACAAATATGTAGGAATATAATGGTGGTAGTCTGAAGCA
Organism: Protopterus annectens; assembly: GCF_019279795.1. Taxonomy (NCBI): domain Eukaryota; kingdom Metazoa; phylum Chordata; order Ceratodontiformes; family Protopteridae; genus Protopterus; species Protopterus annectens. The sequence goes on from NC_056739.1 coordinate 1,751,938,710, forward strand.
GTTGCAAGTATATATACAATGCTTTAGTTAAGAAGAGAATTCAGAGAGATGATGTTATGGGAAGTAGTTGTAGGTATGCGGGTGTGAGGGTGGTCTAATGGTTAAGGTGTTTGCCTTACAAACACAAGGTGCAGGGTTTGAGTTTCACAAGGGATAATTGGCTAGGCTTACAATGGCTCGCAAGGGCAGTTAGCTTAGTACTAACCTATGAACCTATGTTGCTAGGGAGGTCAAGAGTTTGTTGATGAAAAGGACTAGAAAGTTAGAAGAATATTATGTTATGTTATAAGCAATAATGAAGGAAGTGACTGTGAAAGTGGGTAATAGGGGTAACCAAAAAATGTTGCTTTGGGCAAAGATTGGAGATATGAGATAACAGTAGTAAGAAAAGTGGGAGAGGTCAGAAGTTGCTTTACATATAGATCAGTGATTATATGTGACTGATACAGATTAGTAGCTTGAAAAGCAAGCAAAACAGATAGTCTCACAGAGGGAGTTTTTTCTGCTAAAGAGTGTAACTGTATAAAGAACTGTATAGATGGCTGATAGGTAATAACAAAAGGGAGCATTCTAAGTGACTGTGTGCAAATGTGTTAAAATTAGACAGGATATAAATAGGTGAAATTTAGGTTAGCCAGGTAACAAGAGTCATGAGATGAAAATGTACCCGTAGTTGAACATCACATTTGTATGACTAATTTTTCCCAGACTGGAAGGTTCTTTTCCAAAGTTTTGATACAGTAAATGAGAATAAATGAGAAAAGGTTATTCCTGAAATTTCTGTGAGAATTTAGAGAGCTGATTAGGTATGCATCTTTGGAACATAGCTCCAGTGCAGGTGAATACCAGTGCAGTAGTGAATTTAAGGATGAACATTAGTTAGGCTGGTACAGAATCTTACAGTCTGGTTTTAGTTGGATATAACTAAAGCAGTTTGGAAATTCCATCCATTTAAGATTCTTTGTCTAAGCAGGAATGGCATTTATCTGGAAGATTAGTTGCACATATTGGTATTTTGTTATAGCATTGTTCAAGTCTAGCCTGTTGACAGATTTGCAATTTGTGTAGCTGAGGGAGGCATACAGAAGGTCTGGTACTATGTATGTTTTTGCTGTGGCCATGCATGCCTTCCTAGTGAGATAAGGCTCAGCTCAATGTAAGAGTCCTAGTTTTTGATGGGTTTTCATGATAACATAAGTAATTGAGCAGCATGACCCTCAGATTGCATTTGTTTGTAGCTGTTATGGTGGAGCTTTTCTCCCCGGGCCTCCGCTGAAAATGGACCTGTGTCCAGTTGGACTTTCCCAGTAAACAAATGCAAAATAAATTAATAAATTAAAAGAGTGTTGTGAGATAAGAGGAGAAGGTTGTCTGTGTACAGTTGCCACACTGTCTCAGAATGCCCAAGTGCACCTGGTTAGCAGGAGAAAGCACAGGAAATTGCCCTACAATCATACCAGGAGGGGTGGTCATAACTAATAAGAACTGGTGTTGTTACTGCGTAGGAACAGCTAGTGCTAATGGCACTTACATGTGCTACAATAAATGCTACAAAAGCCTGTTGAAGTGCTAGTTGATTAAGCTAATTGAAGTGCAAGAAGTGAAAGAACAAGCACATTCTAAGGGAAAAATTGAAGAGCAAACCTTCTGGCACCAGTAATAGTTTACCTCAGCTGAGCACCACTGCGAGTTATGCAAACTCATGCAAACACAGGCTTTTAAGCCAGAACATTGAAAGAGATGGAAAAACTGCAATTTCTGGGCCAGAAACCACTCCTCTTGTGGTAGATAGGCTACCTAGTGCTTACCACTCCCACTAATAAGCACGAAGGCTTCCCTCCAACACAGAAAGGTCTGGGGGGCTCAGAAACTTACAAAAAAGTCTTGGATACAGCAAATCTGTATCTAGACTAGACTAGTTACAGGAAATGTGGGAAACAAGCTTAGAACTTTTTTTTTGCAGTAAAGCAGTTAAAACAGTAGCAAAAACACTTTAAATGCAATACAAGCTAGCACACTTGAATGTGTAGCAATATTAAGGCAAATACAGTTTAAATAAAAATGACAAAAAACAAGTGCAGAGAGCAGTACAATTATGAAAAAAATAAAATGAAGGCACTTAGAGTATCTTATTCTCCTTCCTGTTGCTCTTGTAGTCTGCAGGACATCAAAACTGGATCTGCGGAGCTTAAATAACACTTAAAATTTAAACAGACTAAAAACAACAGTAATAAATGCAGCAGAGAAGATGCAATTGAATACTTTAGAGAACAAGTAGCAGAAAAAAACAAGATGAAGTAATAGAGTTGGAGAAGGAAACACATATACTGTGAAAACAGCAAGCGGATGAATAAAGTTGTTTTTTTGTTAAGTAAAGTGGAAAGGGAGAAAGGAAGAGCAGAAGATAATTCAAGGTTAAGAAATTAAGGGGTTGGCCTTCTCAAATGTTCTCTCTGTATTAGGTAGAATGAGCTAATGACACTAGACTGGGAGGAGTTTCCCAGATCAAATTTACAGTAGGGACGGGCAAATACAAAGCCACCAAGTATAAGAACAAGATACCAATAGGGAGGGAGGGAGGGTGTGAAACTATGCTACAGCTACTAGCTACACTATTTTAGGCAGAAAACACTACAGAAATGTTTATCACAGCAAGAAACAGCAGTGAGCCACTAAATGAAAGTTTTAAACAGATAAAGGAGCAAGGAGTCTCTAGAGAATGCTTTTAACTGCAAACAAATCAGTTATACGATACACTCCTTGGCGGGAAATCAGAACAGACAAGCAGGTGCTTAACAAATGGAGAAAATTTCCAGATGATAACTTTCACACAGTGAAACTGGCTAAAAAAGCTTTACAAACAGTGTGACAGTAACAAATGTGATGTAACAGGCACTGGGCAGACAATTTTAGTACAACCATGCAGATTATTTTATAGCAATAAAATACAGTAAAAAGTATGCAGCAGACAATACAAAAGTGCTATAAATGGCTAGAATAAGCAATAGCTAGTAAAAATAAGCAAAAAATATATTACAGATCAGAGTTGTGGTCAGTGCCCCTCCTCTACTCAGCTCAGTGCATATAGACAAAAACAAAAGTTCTTGTAAGGTGGTAGCAGAATTGATGATAGTTGACTTATTGGGTCTATATCACTTTGTTGACTCACACATCAGTGAATACCTCTTCGTCAAACACCTATTTATCAAAGCTCCTAATCAGCGAATGGACTTTTCAGCGAAAATTTTCCTAGGGCAAAACAAAGGTTGGCCACCATCTGGAATTTGCCCCTTTCCCCACTGTAGTGCAATCTCAGAGTTGGTATATTTAGTTAGGGAGGTGTAGGGGGTGTAGCCCCCACCTGGGTAGGTGTTAAGTTTTATGATTTTGTTCACGTTTGCTAGAGTGGCTTAATGTTGGTTTTCTGTAGGAAAAAATAAGCTGAAAAGTCAGTTCGCTGATTAGGAGCTTTGATTAATTGCTGTTCGATGAAGAGGTATTTGCTGATGTGGGATTCAACAAAATGATATAGACCCATCTTATCAGCATATTGTATTAAGGTAGCTTTGTTGACTGCTTTTACCAAGTCATTAGCAAATACATTGAATAGTTGGGGTTCTGATATGAATCCCTGAGGAACACCTACACTTACAAACAGAACAGTAAGGAAGGAGTTTTGCCATTTAGTGCAATGGATTCTGTTATCAAGTTAATTCTGAAATCATGCAAGTAAAATTGTGAGAGAGGCCTAAGGATGTAAGATTAAGATACTGTGTCAAATGTCTTGGGCAGGTCATGAAACACAGAGGAGACTAACTTGCCTTCATGTTGGTACTGATTCACTATAATGAAGAAGGTGACTAAGGCTGCTTCTATGCTGTGGTATGTCCAAATGCCATATTATGTTGGGGATAGTATGTTTTTGTCAATTAGATGTAGGAGCATCTCAGAGTATATGCATTTTTCAAGAATTGTGGACAATTGCATAGCTATGGTTTTGTTCATAGAAAGATCTGTGGGGTTGCCCCTTTCATGCATTGTTAAGAAAGACATCTGCTTCCAAATACAAGGAGCATATGATTCTATTACAATCTGTTAGCATAGAAACTGGGTATGCAAAGATATCTGCAACTGTTTTAAGTTGCTTGGGTGGAAGATTGCCATCTCTGTGCTTAATAGTTTTTAGTTGGTATAGGAGTTTTCTGATGGTAGATTATGGTACAAGTTTGACAGAAAAAGTGTTGGAGCTATTGTAAGGTGCAAGAGGTATATGGTATATGGAACTGATTTCTGGAGTATGTGGCATATTTAGAGAAACTAAGGTGTTCGATATGGATCTAATTTCTGGAATATGCAATATATTTGGAGAAGCTGAGGTGTTAGATATGGATCTACTTTCTGGGGTATGCGGCATATTTGGAGAAGCTGGGGTGTTAGGTATGGATCTGCTTTCTGGACTATGCAATATATTTGAAAAAGCTGAGGTGTTATGTATGGATCAGCTTTTTGGAGCATGCAATATATCTGCTGAACCTGAAGTGTTACTTATGGATCTGCTTTCTGGAGTATGCACTATATTTGTAGAAGCTGAGGTGTTAGATATGGATTTGCTTTCTGGAGTATTTGGCATATTTGGAGAAGTTGATGTGCTAACTATAAACTGGTTTCTGGAGTATGGTTATATTTATAGAAGCTATAGTATCAGTCTTGATATGGAAAGCAGTTGCATTTATGAAGCATATGTTGAATTTAGTGACAACAGGTTTGTTGTTACAGGCAGGAAGGGGGGATGGCTGCAACAGTTTACCTGTTTTAGGAAGTTGTTGATGTTGGCCCAGACAATTTTAGGATTGCTTTGCTGAGTTTGTTAAAGTTTCCAGAAATGAGTTCTTCTTAGACTTAGTATGTGCTTTAGCTTGATTTCATAAGTGCTTATACTATTTGTGGTTTTTGCTATGTTTTAGTGGTAGATTTTGCTGAGTATAATATTAAAATATCAAAAAATAAAGCCAGAAATATGTTACAGGGACTGTATGTTGCTTTGTTCTGTAACAAAAGAATGGCCTTTTTCTATTCTCTGTTCCGTGATGGGTACAGGGTGTGTTAACTATGCGAATGAATAATAAAAAGGTGCAGAGTAAATGCGAAGTATGCTGACCAGCAGTCTCTGAATAATAATTGCATATTTCTGCTGTCAATCCAGTATGTAAACTATGATTGGAGGGAATGTTCTGGAATACCTTTGCCCATGTATTCAGTGTCTGTAGTTCTGCCATGCTGTGTGTGTTTGTCTAAGCTTGTTGTTAGCATAGCTTAGAAGTGCTGCTAATTCATACAGACAATAGTTTTGCTGTAAACTGCTTTCAGTGTCTTAGTGGTTTTATACTAATGATGGATGGTGATTAGCAGAGGAACTTTTTAACATATTTTACATGGTATGTCATTACAGTCTTTCTACACCAAGTGTAGAAACACTGTGTTTATTCACCAATATCACAGAAGAATATCAGCAGGGTAGTAATATCAAATTTAATAAAAAACAAGCATTTTTTTTCAGGGCAGCATCCCCTCTACCTTGCACTGTCCATATCCCATCATATCTAAATATACTATCAGAGGTCATGAACATATTGGTGAGAGAGTACTCCATTACTCTCCAGATTTAGTAACCTTGATCTTATTACTACAGCAGGCTACAGTATTACTTCACTCAAGGCTTTTTTCTGTGATAAACAGGCAAATAAAGTACCATTAAGAAAATACAGTCTTCTTGCTACTGGTTCAGTGGGTACACCTAGTTTTAAAAAATGAAATAAATAAACAAATAAATATGCTTCATGAATATGTGATATAATAATTCTACCTCATACACCTGCTTACATAATGTTCAAATTAAAGTAGCTAAGCTAGAATGATGTAAGAGTGATATAAAGAAATTACATTTCCTGATCTGTGATTACTACAGAATTTATCCCTAATGAGCATATTATTTAATTTCTAATGTAAGATTTTTTTTTTTTTAAATTGGAAAGTAGAGTAGTGTTAAAAATATAGCCAAACCACACAGTGGTTTGAAATCACCCTTAGGATGATATAAGAGTCAAAATGATCTGCTATTCAAGAAAAAGACAGGCTTAGGAATATTTATAAACAGGTACAATGAAAGACAAAGAAAAAAAATGCAATGTCACGTAGCTGAAATGTGCTTCATTAATAATTTATTTCTTTAATTCTACTTGATGGAATGCCCACAAACATGGTATGCTGTTGTTGGAGATATGATGCTACCAAACAAGATGTTGCAAATAGTGTGGAGATGACAGTTCAGTGTAGGAAAATTAGTTAACATACCATTACGCTTGCTGAATGTACATAATACAGGGAAGGAAAACAGACAGTTTTAATACATATACAAGTGTATATTAAAACAGCATTATATTCAATATGCATAAGGTTAATCAAAACAAAACAAAACAAAGCCAAAATATTTAGCCAAACAAAATCTAAATGTAAGCACAAATATGTAATGGGAGTCACTTCCAGTTGATAGGAATGGGCCTGCTGAATTTTTCTAGAATATATTTTTAAAACACGGTTTGTTCTTAATGAGTTCATATTAAAAAAGCAAATTTTAGTCAGTGCTCCTGTCTCACAACATTTGGTTCTCCATTTGATCCTTCTCGAGTACTTTAAATATGGAGTCCGCATGTCCTCTTTACATTTGTGGGGTTTTTTCACTGGATGCTTGTTTTATCCCACATCACAAAAACATAACATAATTAAACTGGTGAACCTCCAAATTGTTAATAGGCATGTATGCCATGAGTAAGAGAAAGAAACAGAGAGTGTGTGTGTGTGTGTAGCTATGTGCGTACAACAGAGAGTGTGTGTGTGTGTGTAGCTATGTGCGTACGTGTCTTGTGACAGCTAGGTATCATATCTAGAATTAGTTTCTCTGCTTTGTACTCATTTACTGCCATAATATGATTCTGAATTGAGTAAAGTGGGTATTATAGTCTTAAATTATCTAGGGCCACCATAATGCAGCATTCAGGGTCTTTGCATTTATTTCACATTTTTGACTATATTAGTTCTACTAAACCATGGACTTCTTTTCAAAACAGGTCTAGGGAGAAAAATTCTCTGCAGTGCAAACCCTAGGACTTTTATATTGAATCATCTAGTTAGCCCAAGCAGCTTGCCTTTGCAATATGGATGAAAACAAAGTCATGTAGAGAAAACACACCAATATGTAGAAAACATGGAGACTTTACCCCTACAGCATTTGGAAATGATGAATGAACCTTAGATCCTGGAGATGAGACGCAGCAAATCTAACTCTTTTATTGTATTGTATTGTATATTTGAAGTACAGCAGCTTAACAAAGAGACTGTACATAGATTTTTTTGAACTGTAGTGGTGAGTTAAGTAAGGTAGAGTTTGACGTTTGAAGAGAGATTAAAGAAAGGAAAATATGGAGTGTCATCCTTTTTCCCAGAGACGAAAATGTCTTTATTGGACCTTTTGTTCTTTGACCTGCTCATGTGCCAATCCTGGCTGAACTTACTCACTATACTTCACTCACCCCCTTCAACCTGGATCACACTCACAATCCTCTCCAGCCTCCTACTCCACTATTTTTTGGTTTCCCCACTACCTTACCTTATTTAATTCATCTGTGTACACCTTTCCTCTACCTCTTTCCTCCTTGTTCACCTAAGCTACCTGAAGTCATACTACCCTGCGCTCGTCTTATAATCTCCTTCTCTCCATCCTTCTTCCTTCTATAACCATAATATGAACACCTCTCTCGTATTAAGACATCACTTAATTTCAGCTCACTGTCTGTAATCATGTGATATCTGATGTCTCTTTAAATATCTTATTAGAACTGGCTCAGGTCTCATTTACCACATACTAATCTATGTAACAAATAATACGACTTTTGAAATTTTCCTCACATATTCTCTTCAACTTATGTTATTTTTTCATTGCACTCTACTATGAAACATATGTTCTATGTTTTTCTTATTACAGAATTTTTTTTCATTCTTAACATTTTGTAGTGTAACATGATAATTTATGATTTAAAATATTTGTACTTGCTGTTTTGTAATGTAACATGAAACTTTGTGATTGAAAATATCTGTATTTGATTTTTGAAATATTGTGATTGTGCAGTTTTTCTCCCCTGGCCTCTGCTGAAAATGTGAACTTTCTAGCCCAGTCAGACTTTCCCAGTAAACAAATGTCAAATAAATAAATAAATTATTATAGCACCTCATATTTTGACTAATTTCTTATATTTATCAATGCTTCCTAAAACTTGGTAAACCATTAAGATGAAAGTAAGTCATCCCTGGGTCTATGTTTAACAATTGAATGGAACATTCATTAAATGGCCATTCATCGCACATAGACCATCGAAATGTCCCTTCATTGAAAATCCATGATTGTACAAAATTTCCTCGCATGATCATAGTTGGCTAACATGACGGGACCAAAATATAGTAGACAGTTATTGGTAACATAGGTATAAGTAACCTGCCCTTTGCCCACTGTAGAGTGAGCTGAGAGTTGGTATATATAATTAGTGGGGGTGTGAGCAGAATTTGATGAACACCTGATCCTTGTTATGTGAGGGCCTGCACTCTCACACCCCTGGCTAATTATACATACCAACTCCAAGATCGCACTACAGTGGGGAAAGGGCAGGTTTCCTTATCCCTATGTTACCGATAACTATCTACTACATTGCAGTCTCTTCATGTTATCCAACTATGACATGTGATGAAATTATGTTTCATTATTTGATCTTTCGATGAAAGGACGTTTCGATGGTCTATGTGCAATGAACCGCTGTTTGATGAATGTTCCATTTGATCACTAAACATAGACCCATCATCCCTGTATTTATGAAGGGTGATGTCAGTGATTCTGGAAGGTCTCAAACATGTGAACATAATAAGAATGTTCATTCATTGTTGTAGCCTGTAATGATACATGTGGCAATGGTGGGGTGTGCAGATCACTCTCAGTGGCAAGTGATGTTATTTGAACAAAAGGTAGTTTCATATCATTTCCATAAGAGTCTTGCAAAACTAAATATTTTACTTCAAAATATGGGGAAATTTGATGAGAGCTTAATTTTAAGCTACAGAAATGAAAAGTAAACTACTCCTTATACATTAGAAAACAAAACCTTTTTGATGGTCTGCTTTCTATATTTTTGGACTTGTCAAAGATTTTGCCAATAAGGTGATTTATATTTATTGGCTTCCAGTACAGATTAATATGGCAGCTACTGCAGAAGCCAGAGAGTGGCTGTGCACAGGCTCTGAAACATAAATGATAGAAACAATATTTGCTGCATCTAATATGAAAGGCAGCTTGTTTTCTGTAAACCTGAATTAACATTTTTTCCAGACATTTCATTTACTTCAGGAATGAAGCATGGGTATTTTTTTTTTTTGCATTCAGAGCCAGAGTCTGCTTCAGATGTTTTCTATGCCTAGCTTCAGCCTACATGATAAAAAAAATCATATGTGAATTAAGGACTGAAGAACTGGTTATTTATTAACTTCAGAGAAGCCAGCAAGTGTGTTAATTCTACAGAATGAAGCTTCCTTGCTAAAATATTGAGCTTTCAAGTGTGCTAATTTGAATAAATAAAGGTTTTTCTTTTTTTCTGAAAACCTATTGGGGGATTGATAAACTCAAGTACTCAGCATTCAGATGACACTACATATATTTACATGCAAATTAATTTCTGATTCTTGAAACTCAGGAAATCGCAAGAGAGGGAATATAATGTCATATTAAGCACACCTAGTATTTGCATTACATATACACAATAAAATGCACACGTAGTAAATATGACTGAGTAGAGAGGTGTTATACAGGATATGAATTCAGCAAGAACTGCTGTGATGTAGGAGTCAAGGGGCACAGACCAAGGAACTGATAACTTTCCTTAAGGATACAGTGCTATGTTAATAAACATCTAGAGAATACTGTGCAGAAATAACAAAATGTGGCTTAACAGGACTGATATCAATCTGAGACAAAGTGCTGGCTAAACAATGTACACTAGGAACTGTGAGCAGATACACAGCAAAAGCAAGGCAAACTGGAATGCTCACTCTGACATTTATAGATGACATGGTAAATGCTGTCATAGAAACTTGTTCCTGGTACTGAGGACAGCTGTTAGTCTCAAGATCACTGAAACAGTAGCATTTCAATGTTAGGATGCCCAGCCTGACGCAGACTGAACAGGAAATCCTGGGTCAAAACATGGTCACTACGGATAAATTGAAAGTAACATGCATAATGGCAAATTTTAAACGTACATACCCCAAATGTATGGAAATGAGCTTTACTGATAGCTGGTGAGTGGGAATAATGTAGTTTGTGGTGTCAAAGAGCAGTATGGGAACATTTGGTGCTGATGTAGGGGAAATTGTCCAACACTGATAAAACAGACTCTTTGACTGTCACATTTTCAGTCAACATATGTCTAGGCAGTGATGTGCACGAATTATAGCACCTACACCCTCCTTGGAATGTTGCATCTTTGAGGATAAATGGAATAGTGGAATATCTGTTTAAGAACATTATTTATTGATCATGCGACTAGCACATCTATTTAAAGAGTGATGAATGACTGTTTCTTTTATTCTGATAAAGTCCATGTAGTTAAACTGGACAAAAGTGCTTAATAAAATAGAGATTTTTTTAACCATTAGTGTTCCCCCCTTGTTCTCCTCTGGCTTCAGCTGTTGGTGTTTTATTGGTTACATGTATAATGTCTGTCAAGATGCCCAGTAAAAACAATTCATGTCTGACCCCGCCGCCATAAGGTCTATACTGTGTTTGTGGCCATTTCTTAAAGGTATATTCTTACTTCTTGTGTAATATCAACTCAATACAGATGTACTTTGGACAAGTATTGTAGAGCTCTATCCCATACCCCTTAACCTCTTAGTGCAAGAAATCTAGACAAAGTCTAAAATAATGGGGGGGGGGGGGACAAAGGTCTAGAGATAGGGACAGATTTTAAATATTGCTAGAAAGTTGCTAGAATAACATGAGTTGTAAAAACATGCATTTTTCAAAGGATATGAAGTCTGAAACTCAAATGTATGTGATTAGTGACTTCAGCACTCAGCAATTTGGCAGAAAATTACAAATTTTATGAGGAACAGACCAAAAATAAGAAGCTGACATATGGACATTCTGCAAAAATCTGGACAGTTGAGAGATATGCTCTCACCCCTCCCTCATTTATAGACATATTCTTTATATTGACTTAAATAATTTGTTATTGTCCTTCATAAAATGAGCAATGTTATGCCACAACACTGATTACTAAAACCACTAAACAGCACTAGTCAGTTACTACAATATGCTATCCTCCAGAAGAAAATGCAATGTATTTTACTATAATAACTTTGTAACTGAATAGTACTAATGAAATAATATGTTCTTAATTCTTGAGGTTTTATTCCTCATTATTTTGAATTGTTTTTACTCCTTGGAGGCAAAAAGAAGTTGTGAGCATTTTACCCCTTGATGAGCAGCAATATACCCACCCATCCTTCTAAGTATGATGCTGCTTGCTGGTATGTCATTGTGAAATGCCTATAAAAGACTGTATTCAGTGACTATGCCCAGGAAGCAATATCTTGGTCACCTTTTCTAAACAAGAAACATCTTTATTTCACTTATGACATAGGCAATCATGCATTTATATAAATTAAAGCATACCATATTGACATAATCTTAGTCGCAAACATTTTATATCATAAACCATATTGACATAATTTTAGTTGCAAACATTATACATCACTTACAATCTACCTAATTATCATCAGTCAAACATTACATAGCTCATTCATAGCCTGTCTTTTTTAAACCTCATTCCTCCCTTGTATGTATTGTTCCCACAATTCCCAGTTTTCCTGTGTAATTTTCTGCTACCCTTTTCTAAAGATCCCAATTCCAGTTGTTTTTTTTTTCTCTTTTACTATATTCACTATGTCTAGTACAGTTGGTTTAGACTTTGATTGCCATTTTCTAGTAATTGCTTTTTAGGCAGCCACCATAATTAGGCTCAGCAGGCCTTACTATGTCTAGACTATTCCCATTCTGTATCATAGCTCAGAAAAATCATTTCCATAGATACACCAATTTGCTCACCCAGTATCTCTGATAGAGTTGTCTGCAAGAAATATTTAAAGTCAGCTAACTCATTTCAATCCCAGAAAATATGATCCTGATTACCTCTTTCTTCCCCATCACACCACCAATATTTGCTGACTACCTGGAGTCTACTTGGAGTAAAAAAATATCTATTCAAACATTTCCAAGAAAAAAATCCTAAGCCTTCTAGATTTTGTTGCATATTTGGGAGACAAACATATATCCCCCATTGTTTCTTTGTGAATTGCTTATCCAGTCTCTCTTCCCAATCCTATCTAACCTCCTCTGATTGATTGTTATAATCATCATAATATTTTATATGATGTACTTATTATTCCTTTTTTAACAGCAGCTTCTGTTCTGGATTTTACTAAAAACTCTGCCAGCGTTGGTCTTTCATTAGCATCCCCTATTTCTTTCTATTTGCCTGTACTCTGATAGCAATCCTTGATAGGAAAGGCAATCTCAAACCTGCAGTCCAAATAAATTCTTGGCATCTTCCCATTCTATTACCTTTCCCTTTTCCTTTCTAGTTATTTGTTCCCACTACCTTGGCTTCTTTGACAGTTTTCTCCAATAAATGCCAGCCCCTCTTGCTTACTGTCTGTATCCCTAATTGCAATCATCCCTATCAGCAGAATTTCCTTTCTCCATTCCTGTATTGGTTAAATCCTTAGAATACTTTCTGATACTTTAGGAATATAATATTATGTATGATCATTGTTATTCTCCTTAAAGATCTGCATCCAAAATTCTAGTCTCTCCTTGTTTCTTGAATTCCCCCATTTCATCATCATCACTTTCAACTTTGAATTATAGGTTTCTGCTTGTGCTATGTATAGGGACCTTAACTGTGTAGCTCTGAAATACCCCTTCAAATCAGACGATCCCAATCCACCATTGGAAAAATCAGCTTATCCCACTTGACTCTTGCCGTCTTCTCAACTCAGATAAAATCCTTTGGCTCTTTACTAGTTGCTATCCAGAACTTCTCCTCTAGTTGATAAAAATATGCCTGACCTGTGTATAAGATTAATGGGACTAAAAACATTTTGACTGCTTGCATCTTACTTTTCATATCCATGTAATAGAGCTTCCAATTTCTCATTTTTTTGTATTATCTTTTAGTCTCTTCCCACATATCCTTAGCTGCCACAGTGGAATAATTTTTAATCCATACTCTTAAATACTTTATTGTATCATGTCCCCATAAATATGGATATTGCTGAACTAATTTGTGTTTGGGTACATAATTTACCACTATTGCCTTTGTTTTAGCTTCATTCATTTTCTATCCCAAAAGATTTGAAACTGCTTTAAAATATTCCACAAAACTGAAATGTCCTTTCCTGTTTTTATCAGGTATAAAATAATATCATCTGCAAATACAGCCAGTTTTTTCTTGACTACCATGCCAATTATATCCTTGAATTTGTGAGTCCCTTATTTTCTTTGCCAATCATCCTAAATATAATGCAAATAAAAAGGGGAAAGAGGACACCCCTGCCTGGTTCCTCTACTCAAGCAAAAATTATCAGAGAGGAGCCCACCCTTTTTAATTTTCACTTCTGTTCCCTCATATAGCTTCCTAATGCTTTCTCTGCATCAAGACCCACCAACAGCAGTAGTATTTTCTTGCATTCTTCTTCCCTTTGGATCATCAGTGTTCTGTTAATGTTGTTGAATGTTTGCCTTCCCTCCACAAAACCACATTGAGCCATACATATAAATTTTGGCATCAGTTTTGCCATTCTTTTAGCCATTATAGACACAATCACTCTATAATCATGGTTTAGTATTGAAATGGGCCTGTATGAAGCTGGATCTGATGGATCTTTACCCTCTTTAGGTATTACATCTATCACAGCTTTCTTCCAGGACATTGGTACTTCTCCTTCTCTTAAAATACTGTTAAACAAAACCTTCCAGATATTTTTCAGTTTTTTTCCCTCCTAGCTTCCAAACTTCTGCAGGAATGCCATCTATTCCTGGGGAATTTCCTGTAGATTCGTTATACATGACCATTTTTATCTCATCTCCTCCTGTCCTGTTAGTAATTGAGGCTCATCTACCTCTCTAACCTTGGCATATTTAATTATTTCATAAACATTTCCATTTATACTTTTTCTTGATTTCCATATTTCTCTGCTTTATACAGACTTTCATAGAATTTCTGAAATAGTTCTAATACTTCTACAGGATCTTTTGTTATCGTCCTTGTTATAGACTCCCTAAGTTTGGTGACAGCCCTTTCTACTTTCTGTTGCTTGGGTTTTTATGCTAAAAGTTTTGATGCTCTAGAGTTATCAAAAAATAGTTGCTTAACAGCAGTCTTTCTAAACTCATACATATTATCAAGGTAATCCCTTATTTTCTGTTTATCATTCTGCAGTTGCTCCTCTTCTTGTTCTGTGAGATTATCCCTATTTTGCAATACTTTAACTTTTGTCAGTCCCTCTAAATAATTCTTTTTACTTCTTAACCATATCTCCCTTTCTTTTATTTCCACCCTGTTTTTAAACTCCACTTTAATTTTATCCCACGCAATAGTTATATTTTCAGAAGCAATCCCTATCTTCTCTAATAGCTTGTAAATAATTCCCACTGCCCATTATTTAAATTCATCTCTTTTCAACAGATAGGTGGGAAGATGCAAGTGTCTAATTTTTATTTCATTACCCTGTGTTTTTATTTTAGTTATTATTGGCCCTTGATCTGAAATAGTTACTGGGTACGTATCAAGGCCTTCAATTAAATGCACATGTTCCTGTGAAATGTAAACTCTGTCTATCCTGGCCTAGTTTTTGTATCTTGGGGAATAATATGTAAATTCACGCCAAACTCCTAGTACGAAATTCTTATCTTCCATGCCAAATATTTTCACAAATGTCTTCAAAAGTCTACCCTCCATTGTTATATTTTCCCTTCTGGACCCCCTAGATACATCTTCCCTGTTGCAAATCAAATTCCAGTCCCCACCTATAAGTAATTCCTTGTGGAAAGATGCCTATTTCTTAAGCTCCCTTATAGCAGTTTTAGGAAGAATATAAATACATGCCAATGTAATCCTCCTACCCTGCCAGTAGCCCCTTAGTACAACAAATCTGCCATTATTATATTTTTTATCTTCTTCTATCACTATTGGAGCACCTCTTGCAATTAATATAAGTACTTCTCTTTTCCTTTGTTCCAGGTATTCCACTGAATAACCATTATAAAAATATTTCTTTATCAAATTCACGTGTTCGGTTCTTTCTAAGTGTATGTCCTATAGCATAACTATTTGCACTCTACATTTTTAATGTAGTTCACTACTCATTTCTTTTTGTATTTATCTATGAGACCATTGACATTTAAAAAGCATCATTGTACTAAAACGTTATTCCCACCTTTTATGTATAACAGCTTTTTGTTAACTGTCTAGTTCCAGCCTTTGTGTTACATGCATGCATACACTGTTTGGTAGGTTGATCTTTTATACAGTTGTTCTTGTCATATACATTTCAGCTTATGTCACCTCTTACAAAACTTTTTGTTTTATTGAAAACCCTCAAAAAAAAAAAAAACAAACATGCCCCTAGTTCCTCCCAAAACCTATTAACTTAATAACACACAAAACTATGTACATTTTCAATTATTGAAATTCTACCCTCCTAATAAGAACAAATGTTCCAAACTGATAGCCGCACTCACAAACTTGAGTTAACCTAAAAGACATGTTATCCTTGCTAAGATGGATGGTGCAGCCTGTGCTTCATCTTAGTGCTGTCTGGTTTTGTCTTATCTTTATAACTTTCCCAGATGAGTAAACACTTGAATTCTTTAGAGAACATTATCTCCTAGTTGATTCTCTTTATCAGATTGTCTTCTGGAGACTTGAGGACCAGATACAGAACTACTACTAAACATACATTTATTTGCTAGAAAAAAGCCATATAATAGTCTATATTCTTTTTCATTTACTTATTTTCTCTTAAAACTTGTTACTAGATCAAGCTAAGATCCTTAAACCAGGCATTCCCCTATGCACATACGAGAAAACCACACTCTTTTTTTCCTTTTGTCATGCTCTTTTAACTAGACTTTTGTCCTTTTTTACAATGCAGTGCCTACATTTCTTATAAGTGAACATGAAGGACAAGGTTAACAGAGTCCAAAAGAGTCCATAATTTCCAGATTTTTCCTGTTCTGTCTTGTTTCGCAAATATAATTATTGCTTTGTAGTCCCACATTTGTCAATTTCAAAGTCACTGGTTTTATTCCTATTTATCTCCATCTCCCAAATCCTGTCTCTGCTTCATTTTTAATGTTCTCTAAATTTTTCTAGTCAGCTCTTGTGCTTTTCTCCTTCTTTCAAGCATTTTCTGTTGAAACATTGGAAAAGGTTTCACTGGCACAGTCTGTATGTGTTCTTTATTATCAGAAGAACAAGAAGCAGAATCTCCTTCTGTTTCACAGCTCACTTTTTGTTGGATGAACTTTTGTATTTCCTCCTTAGCATGCAGTTTATCCAAAAATAATTTTGTCACTCCAGGGAAGAATATTTTGAAGATAGCTGGGTATAACAGTTTGAATCTCACACCTGCTTATCGATATTCCCTGAACAGTAGAATACATTTATTCGTCTTCTGCCTGGTGTACAATGAATAATCATTCTCTACAAACACTCTGCTGCCTCCCACTTTTAGTACTTTGTCTTTCTGCCACAGTTTTGTCAGAATCAATTTCTTCTGCTGGTAGGATTGCATCTTTACTGTTAAAGGTCTAGGATGCCTTCTTATAGCTGGGTTTTGAGCATAAACACAATGTGCCCTTTCAAATAACAACTGCTGCTGTGGAATGCCATTCCAGTTGCTTATTTGTGCTCTCATAAAATTAATACAGTCTGTTTCTTCCAGCTTCTCTGGTACAGCAGAAAATCCTCAAGTTTCCAGTATGTGCTTTAGCCGCTAATTCTATTATTTTGAAACATTTGTTTTTGAGCAGTCCCATATTCAGCTAGCCTTTTCTTCATTTCAACCTCTAACATTTGCAGTTTTATCACCTCATTTGAATATCTGTTTAAAGCTTCTTACATTTGTTTCAGCCTTTTCTTGTTTGAGTTGATATACTCCATCAGTGTTTTGTTTAATTTTATCAGGTCTGTGTTAAGTTGTCTTATGCTTTCCTTTAATTTACTGGAACCCATGTCTGGAGCTTGCACTGTTTTTTGCTGAACAGCTGCAGTACTTTTCCCTGTCAGTATTTATTTCCTCACCTTTTGTAGCTGATTTTCTTTCAGGTCCTGTGTATTTCTTTTTTTCCTGGCATCTAGGCAGTGCACTTCCTAGCCAGTTAATAACATTTACTTTCTCTGCTAAGTTTCTTTTTTCACACTGGGAGAGCTAGAATTAAGCTGTTACTCAATGTACAGCCATCTTGGAAGTCTATCTTGGTCACCTTTTGACACTTCTTAGTAAAACTTTAAAATTATATTTAGAAACATCTTCCATCTAAGGCAACCATTCATCCTTTGAGGCTTTAACCAAAAACCGAGTACTGACATTTAGTGCACTTATGCAAATTATAATGATCATTTCAGGGATTTGATGGTGACATCTTTCCAGTGAGAGAAAGGGTCACTCTTCTGGAGACATGTATATAAACATATTAAATATATACTATTAGTTATTATATATATATATATATATATATATATATATATATATATATATATTATATATTTATTATATACTTAAATATATATAAAAAATAATTTAGATGATTTTAATGAACTCAGATTGCAAGCTATTTTTTATTTAATACTACTGAGATCTAAAATGGGACAAAGAGAAAGAGCAATTTTAACCCTCTGTTGTTACCCATTTTATCAGTCTTTAAGAAAATGGTTGAAACAGACATATGTAAATTGTTGAAAAATAAAATAGCCAACAGATTTAATAATTTAATAATGAAGCAAAGTTATTGAATGAGTTATCTAATGACAAAAGTATATGCGTGATGTGACTTAATAAGGGGTGGGGTAGGGTGGTCATAATGGATTCTATGGTGTATAGTTTGAAAATGTTTCAGATGTTTCATGTGGGTGATTCATATGTTTCTACAAATGAACTGCATATAACAACAATATTAACTTGTTTAGCAATAATTTATTTATGGATGGAGAGATTTCTGAATCAGTTTTCAATTTAAAAAAAAGTCCAATCATGAAATGTATTTCTGGTATACCTAAAATGGTTAAGAACATTCAAGACCCCCCAGGCCTATTAATTCTGATAAAAACAGTAAGACAGAACCTCCAGCAATATATGTCAGTTATATGCTGCAAGACATCCTAGACATTTCCCCACATGTTTTACATGATTTCTGGCACTTGTTGGATCTTTTTTAAGACACATGGATCGTACAGATAATTCTTTTTTTATCACTGCATATATTAAAGACTTAATCACATTTATTCTTCAGGATGTTGGGTTACATGATTCACATTGACAGATACTTTACTTAATACAAGTTTTGTTACACCTGATTATTAGATAGATTTGATTTGTGAGTTTGTGGAGATAGTGCTTATGAGCATTTTGTATTGTTTGATGGTGAATATTTTCAGCAGAAATCAGGTATAGCGATGGGGGATGCCACAGTCCCTAAATTCACCAACCTGGCAGTTTATTATTGGGAAAAGTATAAGGTGTTTAATAATGAACATTTTTAATAAGTTTATTTTTATACCAGATATTAAAATTATTTATTTATTTAAGGGGAATGTTACATTAAGTCCTTGAGAATGTATTTTATTATTTAGAAATAACTACAACTTTTAAAAAATTTAAATATGAATATATGAAGGATCATATCAATTGTTTAGATATCATTATTAAGAAAAACAAGGATACACATCATTTTGAATCTAATACATATCATAAGCCTATCTTTTGTAATTATTATTTATTTTATTACTAGTATTCAGCCATTATGGATGAAAAGAAAAAGGGGCAATTAATGAGACTTTAACTGTTAGTTTCTGATGACTAGAAGTCTGATTTTAAGGTATAATATTTAAAGCAGTTATTTTTGGATAGGAGTTACCCCAGGGAGTTAAATGAAGGGGTACTAGTGGAAGAATATTAGTAGAGAAAAGATTAATTTGACCCTATTATAAAAAAAAAAAACGCTTTCTAGTAAGAATCCCACTCAGCAAAATGGTTTTCAATACCCTATGTGTTTACCACTTTCAGTGGATAATATGCATATATAACATACTGTTAGAACTCACTGGAACATGTTCCATTATAGTGAAGGTATGACTGACAAAGTAGATATTAGACCAAAATTTATGTACAAGAGTGTTGATAACATGAAAATGAGACTGGAAAAAGATTAAATAAATGTGGAGAGTTTAACATGCAGGAAATGGGCATGTTCCAAAGTGGATTTTGTAAATATTGCAGATTTATTAATATAGGGAAGTTTGTTATGTTTGGAGATGATGTATATAAGACTGAAGTACATTATAAATGCAATTCAATGGGTATTATTTATATTGCACCATGTTTGTCTTGCCCAATTTATGTGTGCAAGACTACAATGAAACTACAGGATATAATATACCAACATGAGTATTGTATCAGGAAAAGAAGCATGGTTAATGCCCTGACAAAACAAGTTGAGACATGAGAATTCTAGTACGTCATTATTTTTTATTCTTGAGAAGTTTGCCAAAAATAAGAGGGAGAAAGCTGGTTAAACCATTTAATAATTTGTGAAATATACTGGCAATTATTACTTGGAGCTGATAGGCCACCCTGTATAAATTAATCTATTTCATTTAATAGTATTATGAAAATCTATAAGTGATATGGTTAGGAAATTCCCTGTTTTTGATTGGTTGTTTTATATCAGATGATCCTGTTGATTTTTATATTTAAATGAGTTTTTTTTATATTGCAAGTTTGTTCTGTTGAAGTCTATACAGAATTAGACAAAAGTGCTTAGCATTAATTTTTTTTTTAAATTTTTGAGAAAGTGGGTGAGTTTTTGTTTTACACATGTGTGTATGTATGTATGTATGTATGTGTGTGTGTATATATATATATATATATATATATATATATATATATATGTGTGTGTGTGTGTGTGTATGGGTCTATGTCATAAAATCGAAAGTTCAAAAGACTGAAAATCAAAATATCTAAAACATGAAATATTGAAAACATTTTAATGCAGGGGGCAGGCATGCACCCCTCATGTGGGGGCAGCACCCCCACACAACCTGCCAATTATATATACAATTCTGAGATTGCACAACAGTGGAGAAGGGGCAAATTCCCATTTTCGATATTTTTAGTTTTAGACATTTTGGTTTTCAGTCTTTAGCACTTCAGATCTGATGACATAGACCCTATATATATATATATATATATATATATATATATAAATATATATATATATATATATATATATATATATATATATATATATTTATGTGTATATCTATATATATATATATATATATATATATATATGTGTGTGTGTGTGTGTGTGTGTGTGTGTGTGTGTATATATATATATATATATATATATATATATATATATATATATATATATATGGGTCTACTGAAAATCCACTTATTCAAAATGAACAGTGGATTCTCGCCGAAGTTACGAAAGTGCACTTCCGCGAAGAACAGTTCAACAAACCATTAAGGAACACAGCTGCTGAAGCACACTACAGTGGGAAAGGGAATTTATGTGTTTCCCCACTGTAGTGCAATCTCGGAGTTGGTATATTTAAATAGGGGGGGGTGTTCTTTATCAGTTTGTTGAACCAATGTTCGCAGAAGTGCACTTTTGCATAACTGCGGGTCTACTGTTTATATTCGAAGAAGTGAGTTTTTGAATATATACAGTAGACCTATATATATATATATATATATATATATATATATATATATATATATATGTAGGGTCTATATTAAATCAGCGAATGCTTAAAAAA
Source organism: Protopterus annectens (assembly GCF_019279795.1). Taxonomy (NCBI): domain Eukaryota; kingdom Metazoa; phylum Chordata; order Ceratodontiformes; family Protopteridae; genus Protopterus; species Protopterus annectens. The sequence continues at coordinate 1,751,959,913 of NC_056739.1, forward strand.
GTGAATGCTGATTTATCAACCCTCTTTAAGCGAAAGCTGAAAATCCCGAACACTTGGAACAGCGATTTTTTTTTCCAAGGGAAAAAAATTGCGGGGCCATTTTCTGTTCTTTGCCATTTCCACCACTCTGGTGCGATCTTGGGGTTGGTATATTTAAGTAGGGGGTGTGGGGGTGAGGCCTCCACTTTATTTACTGTTTTGAAGTGTTTTTTTTTTTTTTTTTTTTTTTGTGGAACAGCAATTTTTCCCCTTGGAACGGGTAGCCCCAGACCCATTTGATTTATGGATATGCAGTAAGTTCATTAGGTTTGGGTCTTTGGTTGCTCTGTTAGCCAGACATAAGTCTTCCCTAAGAAGTCTATATGATATGGAGTATAGTGACAGGGATTTTAATTGGTCCGTGTAAGGCACATGCTGGAGGCCCTTGATCATCTTTGTTAGAAACCACTGAGGTCTCTCTAATTGCTGTAAGTGCTTTGTATGGTACATACTGAATGGGGCGTTATACTCAGTTATGAGCCAGATAAGTGCCAAGTATAGGGGGTTATAACTTCTTTTGCTCAAGCCGATGCCTTTACTAATCAAGTGAGATATGTGGAAAGCTTTACTTACAATGGTAGATACGTGGTGGTCGAAGTTAAGGTTGTGGTCAACTTGCGATCCTAGGTACCTTACCACATCATGGGTGCTTAGGGTATTGTTATTGATTTGATAGCGTGAAAGGACATTGTTTGTGCCGAAGGAAATGATGATGCATTTCTTTGCATTCAGTTTGAGACTGTGACTAATACACCAGTCTTTAGTCTGTGTGAGTCCATCCTGGAGTATACTGACATCATCTGTGGATTCAATGATTGAACCTAGTTTGCAGTGGTCTGCAAACTTGGTCAGCCACAACCCTTTAGTTTTGACCTGAACTTCTGAAACGTATATACCAAACAGTAGGGGTCCCAGCACTGACCCCTGTGGCACCCCATTGGTAACAGATCTGCTGGTTGATGTGGAGTCACCCACTTTGTTAGTGTGTGTCCGATTTGTGAGCCAGTTGTTAACCTATCTTACAATGAAGGGGTCTACATTCAGTTTGCTTAGTTTATCAGTAATGCATGAATGTGGGATTGTGTTGAAAGCCTTTGCCAAGTCAAGGTATGCTATGTACACAGATCTGCCCTCATCAATGGCCTTGGCCATACTTTCAAAGAAATCCACCAGATTTCACAGGCAGGATCTGCCTTTCATGAAACTGAATTGGGAAGGATCCAGGGTTTGGAGGTCACCTATGTCTCTATTTATGAGTTCCATAATGATACGGTCCATGGCCTTACAGATGAGGCTGGTCAGACTTATGAGACTGTAACTCCCTGGGTCTGTTGCAAGGCCACCTTTGTGGAGGGAGGTAACTATATCTGTTTTCCATTCCGCAGGAACAAAGCCTGTGGTTAGGCTATGATTGAAAAGGGCATTTAGTTGTGATGCTAGTTCATGCTTTAGCCTGTTTAGAAGACAGCCTGGGATGTCATCTGGTCCCATACAGATCATGTTTTTTTGCTTTGGGCAGGGCTTTGAGGACCTACTCTTTAGATACAGGGTGGAGAGGAAGTTTGGGGGAGGATTTGTTGTAAGTTAGGAGGGGATAAGGGAGTGAAATTTTTGCCAGACCTATCTGCTAGAAGGTTCGCTATCTCTGTGGGGTCAGTGTGTGAGATACCATTAGCCACCATTCTGCACATGCTTGGGTCCTACCCTTTAGGTTATGTACATAGTTGTAAAAGGCCTTATGGTTATCCTTGGCAGTACTTGCTAGGCATCTCTCAAAGGAGCTCTTGAAGGATTTGACAAGTTGTCTTATTTGCCTATTAAGGCTGAGGAGGGTACTTTTCCATTGTTGGGTCCTTGTCTTTGTTTCCTTGGACAGCAACGTTTTGCATTTATTGTAGAGTTTGTTGATGCTGGAAGTCCACCATGGCAGCTTGATTTTACTGGAGCCTCTGGCTATGATTCTAATACAGTTGAGTTTATACACTTATGCAAGTGATTCTACAGGGGTTTTGTGTAAGCTTTGGCATAGTTACCACTTTCAGCTTGTGGTGGTGCTTGAAATGCATTTATACCTTAATCTAGGAGGGTATAATTTGCCTTAATGACGTTTTTTAGTCTGATTTCACCCTTTATGAATTCTGGTGTTAGTATCAGTTTGACTGACTTGTGGTCAGTTTTAACTAATGAGGGTCCAACAGTTGCAGCAGTGCACCTGTTTGACAAGTTGGGGAGGACCAGATCTAGAATGTTTGTTCCTCTTGTTGGGGTATGGACAATTTGTTCCAGGGCATTTGAATTCACAAAGTCAAGGAACTTTTCTGCTAGTGAGTTTGGGCTAGAGTAGGTTTCCCAGTTGATGGTGAGATAACTGAAATCTCCCATAACCAGTGTGTTCGGTAAAATTTGGATTTTCTTCAGTTTGGTTAAGTAGGCTTTGTGGGTGTTGTGACCCATGGGGGGGATCTATAACTGGCTAGGACTTGAATGGGGGTCTTACCCCTCCCCCATAACCTGGACATGGAGTAACCCCATGGAGTTGTCCAGTCTAACTAGACGTGAGGTGAATTTATCTCTAATGTTTAGCAAATGTCTCAGGAAATTATACTTGGAAACTTACATATTGCACCAAAGACTGCCATTCTGCCCTTAAGAACTTATTAGCTCCTCACTGCTGAATCTGAATTAGTCATATCACATTAGTAGTAAAGGGAGCTTTGTTAATGGCATCTTTTCAATGGCTGAAAAAAGGGTTTCTCTTTTGGAGAACAATATCTGTTTTTTTTAACTTACAATATGACAATGCAGTTGAAATATATTCCAAATATGCACTGCATTCTCTACCCTAGCCATAAATTCTCATCTTAATGGAAACCAAGTATAATGCAGCTAAGGGAACCACTATTGTGAAATGCCTGTAAGAAAAAAACTTTATATAATCTCTACACATAAGAAACAATATCTCAAACACCCCTTGAAAGTTTTTGTAAAAATAATTAAAGAATTATACTTGTTCCCAAGCACACACTCTACCTTAGACCTTTATTTTGTCCTTAGGATTTATATGACGTTCATCACTGAGGCCGATTGGGTCATTTTGCCCTTGTCACTACAGAGAATATTGGAAAATTGCCTCTTTCAAGAGGCAGAAAAAGATCTCTTTATTGAGAAACATATCTGACTTTTTACTCCTTATACAATGCTGCCTCATAACAGATATGTTTTGAACCTTCACTGTGCTTTTCAGCTTGAAAAAACATTATATATCTGTCCCTGTGAGAAAAGAGATACACAGCTACATAGCAGACTGGCACACTGAAATTCTCTGCACACCTATTTATTAGATGCAACATTTCAGTCAGCTTTTAATAGTTCTTGTTAAAAAAAAGTTCAGGAAATTATACTTGGATATGCAAGTATTCAAGATTGCCATTTCACCATTTCACTCTTAAGGATTTAAATGGGCGTGCCTTCGTTGAAGGTTGAATGTCGAGCTGGCACCTCGGTGTTCGTGAAAATCTACTGCCAATCATTAGCAGACCAGAGTTCCGCTGTGGCGACCCCTAACCGGGAAAAGCCGAAAGACAACAACAACTCTTAAGGATTTAAATGCCATTCAGCCCTGAAATTAGGTTAGCCAAACTGCTATGGTCAACATAAGGATTTTTGCTGCTGCATATCTGCAATGATAATAAAGGTCATTTCTCTAGAATACTAAATATGACTTTGCAAGTGTAATTCCTCTTCAAAAGAGATATTTCCTAGATATGCATGCATTATAATCTCTACATTGATGGGAAGTTGCATATTCACAGTTTTCAGGAACCAAACATAATGCAATTTAATACTGTTCACATTCTAATAATGAAGAAGATATGTTGTCAGTCCTTGTCAATGCATGTTTTTACTTAAACAGTTTGATTTTTTCTAGAAAAAGTTTCTAGACAACATGTATGAGTTTTCACTTATAAAACTACACTAACGTGTTTTTTGGTACAAATGTAATGGAATAGATGTATGGGTGAGAAAAAAGCAGTATGTACAACCTTGCTTACAACAATTTTTTTTAATGAATGTTTTCAACCTGTTAGATTCTAATAGATGAAAAATCACAATAAGAAGGTTGTCAATCTATAATAATAAAATGATAAGCCTGAAAGCCAAAATATTAGTAGTATCTTCATTTTTTCTCAAAATATTACAACACAATGGGAGGAATTTAATAAAGCTTACAATTTTTTTTTCCGTGCAGGCATTGCGCCGTGGTGCTTACACGGACGCGAACAGTTTGAGATTCAGTATGCTCTGCTGAGAGGTATGCATGCATGAGCAAACACAGAAACGTCCATGGGATGCAAATAGCCTCATAGAAAGGTGAATCTCATGGAAATGAGGCAGGTAGAGTGATCCAACAAGCAGATAGGCATTTGTTCAGGACCCGTGTCAGTGTCCTTAGTGAACATGGAAAAACTCCTCGTACAGGAGTGTAGACAGCCAAAAGGAGGTGTAAAACTGTACATATGTGGACAGTAATCCCCTGAAAATATAATACCACATACACATATGAGCGAAACCATTGTGCTGTAAGTTGGAAAATTAAAGAAAGTATAAATTATTTTTTTTCTAATGATCTCATCATGTTTGCGCTGCACATTGCAGAGCACAAACAAGCTTTATAGAAAAAATGGAAAAAAGGAATTAATATTATGTGGCAAAAATGTATTATAGAACCTTGCATTGGGGTCCCTAGAATGGTGCATTGGTGTTGTTGCTAATGTGGTAGGGCTATGAAGCATGTAGTTTCCAGGCTGTGAGCACAGATATGCATGCAAATGGGGTGGAGTTACTGAAGAGCAGAAAGGAGTAATTGTGTCTGCATATCCCATTTGTGCAGGCTTAGATCCATGTTGATGTTTATACAAGATGTAGCTGACATTAGGGAGGGTGTGCCCACATACGTCTGTGCTCTTTTAAGCTTTAGTGCACATCATTGCGTGGTGCACTGCCTTGCTGAGCACGTCTGAAATCCGGATATATGCAATTAGAAGTTTTGACTTGTTTAGGTTATGCTGCAAGCAGCGGCACTGTGCGAGATGTAGCGCACTGAAATAGGGCCATTAAATTATGTTAATTATATTATAGGCAGGTGGAATACATTATAGTTAGCCAATCACACATTCTGCACCTACAGCACAACTGTATAATGTATGAATACACCCTATATTCTGATATTTCCCCAATACTCTGTACCATTGGAGTACAGACTTGGGAATTTTAACTGAGATAATGCTAGGTGCTGCTGCAGGTCTGCTACATCTGTATGTGCTAGATGCTGAAGCCAATGCTGCTTCTGCTGACAATAGGTCTAGACAGAGAAGGAGAAGAGTGTTCAGGCCTAGGGTAACCTTCTAGGAGCTACATGAGCTGGAGATTGTACAGCACTACAAAGTGGACAGGGACATACTACAAGAACTCACTGAGCTCTGCCAAACTCATCTCAGACCCAGAGCCAACAGAGGGAAATGCATCCCAGTGGAAACAAAGGTATGTGTAGCCCTTAGGATACTAACTACAGGTACTTTCCAAAGACCGACTCGGGACATGATAGGGGTCTCACAGCTATCTGCATCCAGGGTACTCCACCAGTTCCTTGATGCCATGCTGCTGCATGCCAGTGAGCACATTTCTTTTCCCCTCACCACTGAGGTGAGAGCCAGCAATATACAACACTTCTACCATGTAGCACACTACCCTGAAGTACTGGGTGCCATAGATTGCACTTGTGTACACATCAAGGCACCATCCTGTGAAGAGGTTAGAATCTACATCAACTGCAAGGGGTACCACTCCATCAGCTGCCAGGTATTATACAATGCCCAGGGGATTATCATGAATGTGTTTGCTGGCAGAACTGGCAGTTATCACAATTCCTATATCTGGCATGCATCACAGCTGTACCAGGCCATTTAGTGGGGGATGCTGGTTATACCCTGGAACTGTGGATGATGACACCCATCAGAAATGCACACATACCCATGGAAGAAAACCATAATGAGGCACATGCACAAACTAGATATATCATAGAGCATGTGTTTGGGCTTCTGAAGTCACAGTTCCAGTGCCTTGATATATCTGGTGGAGCCACATGTGTACATATGTTCACAGTATGTGCTATGCTACACAATATGATCCTGCGGAAACAACTGCAGCAGAATCAGCAAAGGTAAGGGATACACAACTCCCCACCAGTGCCTATGTCACCACAGTCACAGGAGGATTTGGAAGAGGAACTCCCTGCTGATGTCCATGTAGGCAGACATAGGTGTGCTAACTATGCCTTGGCTTTGGCTAAGACACAACACATAGCACATTCACTGACAGCCTAGGGACCTAGGGGTTGAAACCTTACTCCTATTCACATACATATATTAAAATTGATGCCAAGCAACCCACACAACCTGCACCTATCCATATATTGGCGGTGTACTGCTTACATCAGACAGAGTCAGTCCTGGCATACAGTTCTGTCAACTGCTGCATTTGCAAAGTATGTCTCTAACCTACACAGTACTTGAAAGGATTACTATCAAATAGTATTGTATGTATGGATTTGCTGCATTAATGCAAGCAGATACAGTCGGCTATTTAGACAAAAGTAACATCCACATAGGACTATAAATACCCAATCCACTAGTATCTGTTCCTTAATAATCATTAGGCCTCATGGTTGAAATATTCACTATGTCATTCAAGGGAGATGTTAAACAGTGGAGTCACATGATATTTGGACTTCTGTGTATCCCAGCAGAACATGTGATGTTGCTCCCCCAATCCCAATGCAGCAGTGTTTTCATATACCTGCTTTAACAGTAACTCATCAATGGTATATCAGCAGGCCAGGCAATCTCAGGGCAGTAACATAGAAATTTATCAGACATTTCTATGTCTCACTTAACACAGAAATAACAATGTACATATGTATGCTGTTGATTGTGTCATAAATAAGTCCTCTCTGTTTGACAGCTTGTGAGGCTCAGTGGACTAGGTGTGTTAGCATGGGTGATGGTGTTGATGTTTCTAATCTGGAAGTATCCACATCTTTTGGATGTGAGGTATATTATATGTTTGTTTCGACAAAATGATGAAGTATGAAAAAAGAAAAAGGACATATTTGCACCTTTTTTAGAAGAAGAACAAATTCATCAAAACCTGTCCATAAAAATAAAGTTTGTGATCAGTATGAATCAGGACTTAAAACAACTTGAACTCCAGCTTTTAGATTCTTTGTTCTTGAAGTTGTACCTACAAATATGTTTGTTTCTTACCGACTGCCAGTCTGTGTGTGGTGTAACATTATTACCCTCTGTCACATATTAATTGCATCAGACAGCTGGAGAATGTCATGGACATTTTGAGTGAAGTGCAGTACTGCAAAAAAAGGGACAGATGTCATTGTCTGCAACACAAAAAAATCCTGGACTGGAGTACAGGTAGGTGTAGGCTGGAGTCACTTTATAAGTACTGACAATCACACTGCATGCTCATACACTTAGTTAAACTGAGCACAATTCTGTTGCCCCTTGATCAAAATGACCTGTCATATATAGATATGGGTATACATACATACATATATGTAGACATATCCGTCTATCATTATCTGTCTCTCACATAGATGGTATATCTATCTCTATGTATTTACAAATACATATATACCTACATATATATATATATATATATATATATATATATAGAGAGAGAGAGAGAGAGAACATACATCTCAGTCTTTCCCCATGTATCTACGTAACACGTATACATATCATACATGCACACAGCTACATTTATATATATACGTCCCTGTTATATACATAAATGTGTGTGTGAATGCCTGTATTGTCCTACATACCCTAATAATGCTGAGTAAAGCTGCACTATCACACATATATAATTCACAGACTCTATGAGTGCTCACAGTTCGCAGGCATCAGCCAACATTGTTTGCTATGGACATTCAGTATTTGCTTGCATTGTGCTTAAATGGATTCCAAGCAGTAGAGGACCCAGGTCTAAGCCTTGTTGAACACTGCTGCTCACAGATCATATTGGAGGTGGATGTCCCTATGTTGAGTATGTGTGCCATCAATGGGCCATTTAGTGACCCTTACAATGATATTATTGTGGATGTCTAAGTGGGTGCTTTTGTAAATGATGCCTTAGTGGGGGATATAGTCAGAAGGCTTGGCTAAGCCCAGGGGGTTGTATGCCCTGATGTCCCCTCACCCAGTTCCTTGGTGACTGACTCAGAAATGTTCACCACATTTAACAGTCATGATCTCCCTGTCAGACATTCAAACTATGTACAGTCAACTGTGTGTAGATCACATATATGTGTGCTGACCAGCTCCATGATGATTGGCCCTACGGGCATACAGATATGACCACTCAGGCAAAGAGGTTGATAGTTTTAGTGATCAGTGGATGCACCACCTCTGTGCAATGGTATAACAGTTGATGTTGTCCAGTCTACTGGAGTGCAGCCAGTGGTTTTAGTATGATTGTAAGTTGTTCCCAATGGTGTTAGTAATCCTCATCAGATCCAATGTAGGATGCAGCCTGGGATGTTTGCATGTCCAACAGATGCTGTGTATCCCCCATAGAGAGGACAGTTACAACCTGCTCTGTAGATATGGAAGGTATAGGACAGATTATAGGAATGTCATGTGGCACAAGTGGTGGGGGCAGGGGAGTGAGGTTGACGCAGAACCTATGCGACTACAGGTTACCTATGAGGACAGACCTATTATATGTGGCATCATTATGTATGAGTTCAGCAACAATCTGACGCTGTCCTTTGAGGCTACACATGTAACTACACTGTGTGTTGTGGTTTTGCTTTGTGTGGGTGGCTAATTTTGTCACTTACCATGTCTACACAATGTCACAACAAAACTATGTGCTTGTTTTAGCTGAGGAGGTTGTGTCTCCATTTTAGGGTAGCACCCTCACCCCAACTGTCACACAGCAATGTCTACCTCTTATTGTGCAGCCTGCTAATGGCAGTTGTCCAAAAGGCAGGTTTGCTATGCCATGAGGAGCCTGTGTTCTTCCTGTCAGGTCCATGCAGTTGTAATGCTGCTTGCGTAATGCATGGATGTAGAGCTCTGCATACTTCCTTGTCCCATCTGAGGGGGGAGGTGCAGTCAAGCTATGTAAACCTTCCCAGAAGAGGTAGTAAATTGCTTTGTTGAAATATATATTTGTATTGTCTGCAAAGGGGGGGGGTAGTTCTGGTAGTTTTCATGAAACTGATCTGTGGTCAGATCCCACCAGGGAGGACCTCACATTGGGGGACTGCAGTGGTCACCAATACTGGTAAACACATGATGCATGATGTTGATTCCTCTTGTGGGAATGTCACAGCAATGCTCCAGGGCATTGTAGTTAAGGATGTGGACTAACGTTTGGGCAAGCGAGCTGCATCATGACTAAGCAACACAGTTGGTGGTCACTTAATGCCACCCCAAATCATGGTGTAATGATATATCTTGATAGATACATGTACATCCAAATACTCACAATGGGTGTCTGCATTCACAGAGCTGCACCTGTAGCCGGCAATTGCTTGATTATGTACCTTTCCAGTAATGAATGGCACCTGAAGTGTCTCTGGGAAATCACATTGTTTCAATAAATTTGGATGTGTAGCTATCCTTAATGAGTATATATACACCACCTGCATTACTTTGCACACTGTCATTTTGAGGTCTGAATATGTGGAAGGACATGCAGTCTGGTATGGCTGTGGTACTGTCCACAGCCTTGAACCAGATGCCCTTGACTGTACACGTCTGCATATTCTAGGTGTGGACACCTTCCACAGAATGGGGTTCAGTGTTGCCATTCCCAGTGTGTAGCGGTATAACCATGATGTTGTATATTGATATGGTGTTCTCATTGCAAAGTTTTCTCTCCAGACAGTGCATATAAGATGCATTGTGGGGGTGTCAGCAGCCCTGACCAGTACTCCAAATCTCAGGGGTGAGAGATGAATGTCGTCACTGGTGAAGCACCGATGTCTGTTAAACAAGGCATCCCAGGCAGATATGTAGTAGATCCCCTTACAAGGACACCACATGCTAAGGCAATTATTGACTTCCATCAGTTTCCATGTGTATGGAGCCATCATCCCAGATAAGGGTCAACTACAGCTGAAAGGTAAAAAAAGAAGGAGAAGCCCAGTTATGAAGTATAGGAGTAAACACACCAAGGCAAATGTCCAGAAAAAACATAAACTCCTAATACTGCTAAAACCACACTGAAGGAGCAAAAAAACACTGTCAAATCCAGTATAAATCCAATGCTCTTTATTGTAGGTAAGTGCTTTTGCAACCAGCACTGGTTGCTTCCTCAGACCAGCTGAAAGGTATGCACATACCCACGAGAGACACAGAATGGCTAAGCTCATTTCTGTGTCTGCCGGTGACATATATCCCTAATCGTACACACTTGCAGGAACTATTATGTCAATGTAATGATAAGTTATATTCCTTGATTTGTGGCAATGTGTGATATGGTGTATGGTGTCAACCCACAGACAGCTAACTGTGATCTTTCCCATATCTAGCCTGTTGACACAGACATCAATATGTCTCACAATGTAATCACCTATGACTAAGAGGTGTGATTTTGTGTTTTGCCTCAGGTGTTTGACTGGTGAGAGAGTGGAGCGTGTAGTACTGTGTCCTCCAGAGGCAGGATTTTCTGTGGTGTCAGCTGTTTGGGAACATGTCTGGTAAGGAGCTGCACACATGCAGATGTGTGTGATGTGCGTGTAGGTGGTGCAGGATGTGAGCTGTGCATGTTGGTAATAAGAGACTCTTGACAGGTTATAAAGTTCTTCAAAAATCACTCAGAAGTCACCAAAGACGTTAAAATTTAATCAGAAGCTTTCGGGCTATCCACCCTTCATCAGCACATAAAACTAGTAAATTCATCACATTTAAATAGAGGTAAAAATAAAGTCACATGATCAAGCCAGCCATACATATTGCACATACACGTTTGCATCAATTAAATCTTAAATTATGCATAAATATATATATATATATATATATTTTTTTCAGCACGTTCAAATAATATACTACTTATAATTGCTTACTTATAACTATATAAAGTATAAAATCAGCAATAATGTTGAAAATTTACAATACTAAAATCTTAAAAATCAGATGTGAATGTAATAACTCATCATATATTTTCTCTCTGCCTTTTTATCAATGCGGGTTTCAAACTAACAGTGCTATTCAAGCCTGGTGGTGTATCCGCTTGTAGCTTTACTATCCATTCGTATTCTCTTAATTCTAAAATATTATTTAAATCGCCCCCTCTTAACCCTATATTCAACACATTTATGCACCTAAACTTAAACGTATGCGTGTGAAACTCCATGATGTGCCTGTACAAACCATTTGTCTGTACTTTCCTTTTTATTTCTGACCTGTGCTCAATTATAAGATTTTTTAATTTCCTTATCGTCTTTCCTACGTAGAATGCCATACATTGTGTACATGTCGCTAAATATACTAATTTTGTCGTATTACAATTTGCTTTACAATAAAAACTAAACTTTTCCTTAGTAACAGGATGTTGAAAACATTAATTTGATTCAAAAATATCTATGCAACATGTACAATTGTGGCATTTATATGTTCCCACTCTACTTTGTGACGTCACTTCTTCATTCTTAAAATCTTTGTAACACAACATCTGTTTGAGTGTCTGATGGTTTCTATATGCAAATCTGGGTTTCAAACCTATCAAATCTTTTACTTCTGGCATTGCCATTAGTATTATCCAATTTTTTTCTATAATTTTACATACTTCCTTCGTATTCCCATTATAAGTAGTTGCATATCTCACAATACTATTACTTTTATTTTTTTCCTGTGTTGATTCTAATATAATATTGCTAAAGGTGGGTCTATATCTATCCTTCCTCCCTAAAGATACCTTGTTATATATACTACCACTAGTTTTCTGAAATTTAAGATGAATTTTTCGTCGCAGAATATAGTGTTCCTACATGTGAATTTGTATAGGAAACAAGATAAAGTGGAAACTATGGTGTATAAGAAAGAAGTACATGCGGCTATGTATTTAAAAAGGAGTAGTATGCATGCTCCGCATACATTTAAGGGAATTCTTAAATCACAGCTGATAAGAGTCAGTAGATTAAATACAGAAGACAATAATTTTATAGATCAAGCTAATAAAATGAAGGAAGAATTTATAAAGAATGGTTATCCGCTACAGACTATTAATAGTTATGAAGTATAGGAGTAAACACACCAAGGCAAATGTCCAGAAAAAACTAATAGTCTCTGCCCCCAAACTCAGGAACTGGCTCTGCCAGGACTTGCACTGGCACCTCCATGGCCATGGGTAGAAGTGGTGCTAGTACCTGACAGTGACCGCTGTCTGCTTGGACCGTGTCCTCCATGGGAACACCCAGGACCATGAGCCCATGGCCTGCCATGTCTTGGTGTGGACGGCACACTTCCCTCTGTAGCACTGGATGTACTGCCACTATGGGAGCATGATTGCACAAGGCCATGAGGACTCTCAGCAGATGGGGTTGCTGACCTACATCCACGAGTCCACGCTCAACTCCAACTAGCTGTTCCAGCACAGATAATATGCATTCCATGACAGATATTCTGCAATCTGTCTCAGACTACCTTGTTTCCACTGTATCAGTGAACCAATCCAGGGTGTCACCAATGTGGTGGAGGCAGTCATGGATGTCAGACTATGCTGCATCCATAACCCTGAGCATATGTCTGGAGTTCCTTTCAGAACATGCCTGTACCTCTGTGATGGCCCAAAACATGCACTGATTGACCTGTGATGTGACACCTGCAACACATGGTGGATGGACAGCAGGCCTCCTATGAGCACTCCTATTAATCCCCTCTGTGGGACCTCACCAGCTCTCTGGCTATGGCCAGTGTCTACACTCACTGAAGCCATAGCTGCCACACTTTCTTGTTCAGTGTCCCCACCATCTGACTGTCCAATATCTGTGGTGTCTGGGGACTGGGTATGTGTAGGCATACTGACTGTGTACAGTGACAATGAGGGCAGAAGAGGGATGTCAACCTCTGGGAGAAATTCAGCCCCTGAAACCCCCACATGTGTCTCACTGTGGCCACCAACATCATCAGAGTCTGAAGAGACACTGACAGGTTGTGTAGGGGACAGAGACCAACCCCCCGGTCACTTGTGATAAGAAAGGGGAAAGCAGTACTTTAATACCTGCAGTATTATGCTCTGCAGTACTGTGTTGTAATATATGTAAAGCTCTATACACTGTTGTCAGTAATACAGACCTGTTTAAAACCCAACTTCATATACTAGGACATGAAGATACTACTTTTCAAACAGCAATCTCATCAGCAACAATGAGGTACACTGTTGACATTTGTGAAGACTCTGCACAGTTGACACATATGCCAATTTGTAATTTCCTGACAATAATGTCTCACCCAGCAATGTGGTCACACCTGCAAGACATAAGTATGACTCTAATGTGTGTACATATCTGTGCAGTTGGCAGTCATGCTGATAGTACAGCAATCTAGGCAGCAGGCCTTGGATGATGCTTTAGGGAATCCATTGCTGTACCTCTACATATGTAACAAAATAGTGCCATGCTTACCAGGAGCAGGACCACAGCCTTGTCCAATACCTGATGAACCTGTGAAAAGTTGAGGGGACATAATGTAAGTACCACTACATGTTGCACTATAACAAGGTAATATGTCCATATATCTCACATTTACAGTAGCTACTGTGTTGATTGGTATTTTGATCAAAATCTGAGCATGTGATTCAAACTGCAGTTAAATCCCCCCAAAGAACAAAGACTTGACACCCACATGGCAGTATGTACACCCTGACACACTGAATAATACTATATTACAATGCTGAGCAAACTAAGCTTGCCTGGATGCTCTTCTGCTGTGGCAACTGTGGCACCCACATCCATGATGTACAGTGTGATGGATGCTTCTGAGCTGTCATGTGTTCCTAGGTTCACCAGGAATTCCTCAGTTGCTAAGAGTGGTTGTTCTGCTGTAGGGCCTCCCCTGGTGACAACACAATCCCTGGCTACATCTGCTGGTCTTCTGTGAGCAGCATTAATCATGTCTGTTGCATGATGGTGAACCTGCTCATATGTCCTGCTCTGATGACCTATGGCATTCACGTCATGGACAAGGTCAGCCCACAATGCTGCTTGCTGTTCCCTCTTTTGCCTCACCCTGGACAGTAGGAGTTCATGGTGTTGACTGAGGCCTTCCAGTATTATATCATTCTCAGCATCCGTGAAAGGTGCATAGCATCTGGGATACATGTTTCCTGAAAAACAACAAAATGAGAACACGACAGGATCACATATGTGGAAGTACACAATGTAGAGATACAACATGACCATAATGGCTGGCAGTATCCAATGCTTGATCACACGTCATATTCCACAGTGTACAAACATACTAAGCATGTGGATACAAATAAGATACTAGTGACAGTTGGCTATTCCCATGTGTGCCATGACAGACACTGCTGTATGATCATACACCCAACACTGAAGTCCATTGTAGTGTGTTCCCTAGGGGCAACCCCCATGATAATATGTCAAAACAATGGTGCCAAACAAATAGCAGTGTGCTATTACAACCACTATAAAGGGACAGTCCCATGAGACCAGTGTGTCACATTGGCAAAAAAACATTCCACCCTTGATGTAATGTATGTCCTCTGTAGGTGTAACGAATGTGGAGATAACTGACATGTCATTAGCACATTTCTAAGAAAGGCTTAATGCTGTAATCCCCATTCCCCCTAAGTATACTCACACATATGCATCATGTTGTAAACAAAAAGGTTACATACCTGATTGGGTACAATACTCCTCTATTGATATGTGCCAATATAAAAAGTTTTTGGCAATGTGTTTACTTTGTGTGAAAGTCTCATACAGACTGGTTCCCCATAGCCAGCTGTTTGCCTTTTTAACATGCTTCTCATTACCAAGTGATTGCCTTTTAAACAATCTATGGTTCTGAAATGCTAACTGCAGTCAACACAGCTAATCTGCAGTATCATCAGCCAATGACATCCAACCACGGAACAAGATATAAGGCCTTCATGTAGACTAGAAGCCCTTTCTGATATGTTGTGCTGGACATTACTCGGGTGAAGAGACTATGTCATCACAGAGGGTATGTCTGTAGCAGCTACCTTTACATGCAGATGTGTGTACTACAGGCTGCAGTTGCTGCTGCAGGCAATAGGCGTAGGCAGAGAGTGTGAACACTTTGAATGACAACAAGCTGTAAGAGTAGCTGTGGCAGCTGTGGCAGCCTTGTTATAGAGGCAGAGGCAGAGCGAGGGTACCCCTTACACTCAGATTAAGGCATGTGTTTAAAGTAAGTATGTTAGTCAACAGTATCACTAACAGAGTACAAGGCAACATGTTTGTTGTGTCCTTGAGCAACATAAGGGGTAAGTATAACATTAAGTCAACCACTTGGGCAACTGTCAGGCCATGTGTTACAGTCTAGTACTCATTTGGAATGTGTATGCTGACAGTCGTTACTAGCAAGGGCATCATATGTGTATGTCAGTTGTGCAGCTGTGCTAATCTGTAATGTGATTATGAAAGGATTGTGTGCTGCACTATGATATTAGTGGACATCATTTGCTTTACCTGGGTTTAAATCCTCTGTAAATACATATCAATGCATGACCTGCCACTTTATGCACTTATAGTGTTGCTATAGGGATATGTGAAGTGTGTTCCTATCTGCAGGCCTGTGACTTCCATCAGTGAAATGCAGACATTTGATTTGGAATGCATTGTGTGGATAAAGAGTGCATGATTTAGTCATTAATTGCTGGCCTCACAATAAGGTAATTTAAATGCTACACACCACTGGATTTGAACCCAGGACTGTGTGTGGCAAAAGTTATCAATTCCACAGCATTTAACAGACTGAGCTACTGAGTCACTGTTACAGTAGCTGCATTTGTCAAGATATAAGTGCACACATACAGGCTGTGACATACTTTTTTTTTTATATGCATCATTATGAATGGCTTTATATGGATGTATTTCTCCACCAGAGTCCCAGCTGAACATGTATGTTGCCATTAACGTTTTAGCAGTTGCATTTGTAAATATTGCTGATAAACATGCACATTTACCTGCTATTAGAGACCTTACTTACATCCATTATTCTATGTCTGGCTTTTTACTGGTGTATTCTTGCACCAGACTCCAAGTTACACTCCCATTTTTTTCATTACTCTTTCAGCAAGTTTGCGAGATGCAGCATGATGTGCAGCTCTGCTGAAACTTGCTTAATGACTGCAACTTGCAGTTATTATATTTCAGTTAAACCACCTGTTTTAATTAACAGCTGTGTGGCATGGCACCTTAATGCAGTAGACTGCATGTGCAATGATCCTGGGTTTGAAATAGGGGACAGGTGTTTATTTTGTATGTGTTTATTATTATTTAAAATACATATATCAATATAGCTCTGTTTAGCTGATCTTAGCAACTCTGTGCGACGTGGCACATCATGCAGTATCATGCAAAAAATTTTTAAAGAAAAGAAAAATGGGGAGATAGGAAAGTTTTGAAACGAGGTGCAAGCAGGGGGAAACATAGTGAAAGGCAAGTAGTTATGTGCAGGAATGGTGTAGGAAAGGACCATAGCTATCCATTTCTTCTACAGCAACAACTGTGCACTTTGACAGAATCTGTAGATTAATTTGAACTCTCACCCCCAGACAGAGGGGTGAGGACAACATAACTGCATTGTCAAGCCAACTGGATCAAATTACATGTGTCCAGTGGACATGTGTGTGAAATGGAGAGCTATGTATGAGACGAAATTTTTTTGGGACAGGTGCCCATTTTTTTTTTAAGGTGAGAGTTGAATGTAGGGGAAGGGACACAGGTACATGCGGGGGAGGTTGAGGTAAGTTGGGTAAGCAAGGAAGCTTTTGCAGACAGACAAGACAGCAGACAGGGGTGGTGTGGGACACAAGAGGGGGGGTGAACATCTTGGATGGGGAGGGTGTTGTCAAATCGCAGTCCCATGTGCCACCACAAGGTAGCAGCATGACTTATGAACCCCACCCATGGGACTGTCGGCACTGCTCTGTCACTACCCTGTGGGTGGCAGTGGTGGAGCCTGGGCTCCAGGGCGAGCCTGCCCCACCAGGGTGGCCAGCATGCTCTCCATCCAGCGCAGGCATCATCCAAACCCATGGTACATGATCCTGTGCACGAAAACTGGCAGCTCATCCTGGGTGACAACTGCCCCTCCACCACCACGCCCAGAGAGGTGCCCATCTCATGGGGCTGAACTACCCAATGCAAGAGGTAGTGCAGTGGCAGCAGATGGGGTACCACCAGTCTGGGTCCCAGATGTGCTGCTGCCTGGTGCCATGGCCGGAGGAGGCAAGGTAGGTGGCTCACCGGGAACTGGCCTACCTTGATACACTCTAGTAATTTAGTTATAACAATAAGTTAAGATTAGTAATAACCAATGCAATGTTAGTATTAACATGATGGAACATAATATTGATTAATCCGAATACATATTAAGGTATATTATGTGGAACACAACATTAAGTAACATAACAGTAAGTATGTTAACAGCAAGCCAGTATAAAATAACCCATAAGGCCAACAGTTAGTTTAACAAAATATATTAATATTAAATCATAACAATAAATAACAATAATAAATTAAAGTTTAACAAAATATAGTTGTTTGAACAAAATATATTAATATTAAATCATTATAATAAATAATAATAAATGAAAGTGTAACAAAATATAGTTAGTTTAACAAAATATATTAATATTAAATCATAATAACAAAATAACAATAATAAATTAAAGAAGATAAGGAGTGAGGAGAGAGAGAAAAACATACCATTATTGATGTCACAGATGATATCCTAAAAGACCCCCATTACATAACTTTACAGGTATGCAATGTCAGTTGTGAGTACAGTGACTACAATTCCTCAACAGATGATATAGCATGTATATACCTCTCAAGCTGTTAGCATGGGGCAGTGTGGGCCAAGCACTAAGAAATTACACAGCTACATGGAACTGTTTCACATAATGTGCACGCACATGACTACCGAGGTGTTCTGTAAAATGGATTTGACAACACAGTGCATTCCAGGTAATCAATTATCTGCTGATCATGGACCAGACAGAATGGGTGGTTGTAATTACATTATGAAAAGTCGTGACAGTTGAGAGGTATATTTGTGTACTTTAAGTAGACTAGACAGCCATCATGCCTTAGTTGGCAGGAATGGGAGTGGAACCCAAAAGCTGTGACTGCAGGGGACACCTGCAAATAATGTTACAATTGACTGCAACAACATAGAACAGACATGCAATGAATACAGCCCTACTGCAAGTATTAAGACACATTTATTTTATGAAACCACAATCCTGCTTTATACTTTATTGGTACTGCTACTAAATGTCTGTGAAGTATACACACAATAACTGTCCATAAAGTGGGCTACCTCACCCTTATACTTTCTGTTCCTGGAGTGGGAGGAAAAGAGAGCATTATGTGACTGAAAGTGGCCTGGAGACAGCCTTGAACCATACTGTGTGTTATGCAATACATTTTTCAAGCAATTACTTCTGCATTCTACAGTTATTACAATTTTAAAGTTGACTGCAGTGACATTAGAACAGACATGCAATGAATACAGCCCTACTGCAAGTATTTAGACACATTTATTATGAAACCACAATCCTGCTTTACACCTTATTGATATTGCTACTAAATGTCTGAGAAGTATACACACGATATCTGCCCATAAAGTGGGCTACCTCACCCATTAACTTTCTGTTCCTGCAGTGGGAGAAAAAGAGAGCATTATATTACTGAAAGTGGCCCAGAGACAGCCTCCTAAGAACTTTGTGAGCAACACTAAAAGCTTTCTTCATCACAGTCATGACTTGATATTCAAAGGAAAGATTTCTATCTATGCATGTGCCAATGTTCTTTACAATTTTATCTAGTCTGAATTGTTTTCCATTGATATATTAGGTTAAATGACTTGTTTGCTTTCTCTGTGTGATTATATTGCATTTTTTGGTACTAAGAGCTAGACCATTATTTTTATACCAGGAGTAAATGTCATCCAAATTCTACTGGAATTGTGAAACATATGTGAGATAGAGGACGATCTCACCTAGTCTACAGTCATCAACATATTTGGTCACCAAAAGGGTGTTGATATCTCCTGAGTTATCCAAGAAAAAGATGCCAAAGAGTAAAGGATAGAGTATTTGATTCCGTGCAACACCCTACTGGTGAATTCTATTGGTGTGGACAGTTAACCACTTACCCTTATTACTAAGGTTTTCCCAAATGAGCAATTGACTATCCAGCAGATTATATGTGTTAACACTAAACTCTCAGCTTTTTTATGATTACCATGTTTGGGATGGAGATAAATGCTTTGTCAAAACTGAGACAGGCTGTGGGTACTGACAATCCATCACCTACATATCTTTAAAGAAGGTGAACAGGCATAGTAGGCATGACTTATCCATGGCAACCTTGTATCCTTATATATGTATGTGTGTATATATATATATATATATATATATATATATATATATATATATATATATATAAGAGAAGTAAGCAAGTAGTATTTTTCTGAATTAGTTCTATGATATACATATCATATGCATATGATGCTGATTCACTGGATCAATTCTAGATCCACCCTTGTGGACAATTAGCACTGTGGTCTGTTGCTATATTTTAGGGATGAAGCCAATAGTGAGACTTTTGATCAGTAAGATGTGAAATAGGTCTATGAGGTTTTGTTTAGTACCATTGAGAAACCAGACAGAATTTTTATTCAGGCTCAGTATTAATGATGTTTTTAACCATAGATAGTGAAGCCACAATTTAAACTTGGGTGACAAATGGAAGTTTGGTTGTATATATGGTATAGAGTATGTACAATGGTTGACTGAAATTGTAGCTAGATTTATTTATAAAGATGGTATCAGTAGCTTGGAGTTCAGAATGTACTGTTCATTTGACATCAAGGGCACTGCAGTCCAGGGACATAGTGTCATGGACCTCATTGTGTTTGAAAATTGTGCTTATTACTGACATGACTTGCAAAGGCACCACTCAGGTTCAGATCCAGAAGAGCATTACCCCCATCCAAGGAACTCTTGATATATCTTTCATTCTCTTTGGGAGTAGCCTTCTAATAAGGTACTTTCTCAAGTACATCATTCATCTTCTTTGTCTAAGAAAGCTGAATTACTCTTTACAACTGTCTGGTAAGTCAGCACAAACAACAGTTAGAGTTTTCCATTTTGTAATTTGCAGACACACTGACAACTATCTCACCCAGTGGGAAAAGTTTCATCTTAGACAGTTGTCAATGATAGCCTTGTCAGTATCCCACCTGTTTGGAATCTACAAGAAATGACCCTAGAGCAGGAGAAAGGCCATCCCTGATGGAAAAGTGTGGTTTACGCAAGCACTGTGTATATAATGGTGAATCTGTATATCTCTAGATGGAATTTTCAGCCTTTGCACTAATGCAGGCTCCTCCCTGCCAATGAGGTGGCACTCTACATCTATAAAGGTGGTATGTATTGCTGGGATATGGATTGCTTAAACAAGGCCTATTGAGATTTTCCCCTGACTACCTCTGCAGACAAAAGCTTCATCTTGTACACCTCTCAGCCATAGACGTGTGAGTAGTATTGATCAGTACTGATGAATCTTAGGCTCAGCCCAGAAGTCCCTTAAGAAAGAGACTCTAGATAAATAGACAGGGCTTTCCAAGATAGCTGCACACTGATCAACAGCTTACCTTTAGCTCTCCCAGTTGTTGTTGTTTGTCTTTCAGCTTTTCCCGGTAAAGGGTCACCACAGCAGAACTCTGGTTCGCTAATGATTGGAAGTAGATTTTTACGAAACGCCGAGGTGCCAGCTCGACGCCCAACCTTCAATGAAGGCACGCCCATTTACGCATGCATGTCTTTCGAAATGCTACCCAACCACAGGGAGGACATGCAGACTCCACACAGAAGGCACTCCCAAGCCAAGCTGAGAATCGAACAGGAGAACCTCTTGCTGTGAGGTAACAATGCTACCGCCGTACCACTGCGGCAGTTACTTTTAGCTCTCCCAGTATGAAAGAAAAAACTGAAAGACAAGGGTCAGGAACTCTGTCACTTTTAGTAAGTTCAGTTACTGTCTAGTAAGCACACTGCTTGGATGCCAACAAAGAAGAAACTATGAGACCCTGAAAGAAATTCAACTAGAAAAGGCAAGGAGAAAACATTGGCTGGGAAGAAAGCTGCAGCTGTTCAGCAAATAAAGCAGTTCAAGCTACAGCCTTGGTGCAAGACATGGCTTCCAGTAATTTAGAGAAAAAAATAAGTCAAATGTGGTCAGAGCTGATTAAAATAAATAAAACATTGAAGGAGTATATCAACTAAAATAACAAAAGGCTGGGTAAATGGAAGAAGCTTTAAAGAGATATTAAGATGAGCTGATAAAACTGCAAAATTCAGAAGTCGAAATGAACAAAACGCTGAATGACTATGAGACTGCTCAAGAAGAGATGTTTCAAAAAATGGTAGAATTAAGAGGACAGAGCATGTAGGGAAAATATGACATTTTCTGCTTTACCTGAGAAACTGGAAGGAGCAGACTTTATTAATCTTATGAAGGCACAAATAAGTATCTGGGTTGGTATTCCATAGTAGGATCTGTTAATTGAAAGGGCACATGATATGTATGCTCCAAATATGGCCATGAGAAAACAGCCAAGTCATCTAATAGTAAAGATGCAAACCTACTAGCAGAAAGAGTTGATTCTGACAAAACTGTGGCAGAAGGACAAAGTACTAAAAATTGGATACAGTAGACTGCTTGTAGAAAATGATTACTCACTGTACACCAGGCAGTAGAGGAATACATTTATTACAGCAGTCAGGGAATGTTGAGAAGCAGGTGTGATATTCAAGCTGCTGTATTTAGTTATCTTCACAATATTTCTTTCCTGGAGTTTCAAATTAATTTTTGATGCAGAACATACTAAGGCGGAAATATTAAAGTGTCCAACAAAACTTGAGATATCAAACAGAAAAGGATTATGTTTCTTATTTTTCTGATAATAAAGCTCATAAAGAGACTATGCCAATGAAACATTTTTCAGTATTCCAAAAGAAAATGCTTGAGACAGAAAAAAGCTCAGGAGTGAAAAAGAACCAGAAACTGGATTTAGGAGATGGATAGTAGCAGGAAGAAAACCAACAACTTGGAAATTAATGAATAAATGTGGGATTACAAAGCATCAATTTAATTTGTGAAATATGGCAGAACAAGAAAATGGAAATATTGGACTTTTTTAATTTTGTTAAACTTGCAGGGGGCTCCAAAGCATATGCCCTACTTCATGTCTTTAATGTTTGGAAGAACTTTAAGGAGAGTGGAAGAAGAAGGAAAGAGGTAACTGTAAGTAAAACATGTTTTTCTTCGTAGCAGTATTTTTATAAAACATGACATATACTGCATGTTATAAAGTAAAGCTTTTTCAGTTATGTTTGTGTGTAATAGGGATACTAAAGTAAACAGGTGCCCCCATTTTTCCTTCATTTTTCTTTCTTCTTGTAAAGTTTTAAAAATTGAAGGCTCTGCAATGTAGAAAGAAAGCCTGATCAAAACAGCATGATTAAGTAAAATTGATATGCTTTTTCTCTACGTTTGCATAGGGAAATAGCTGGATTAAGGTCCTTGGCATATTCTAATAACAAGTTGTAAGGTGAAGCAAGTAAATGCTTTTTCTTGATCAAGCAAATAAATGAAAGAACACTGAATGTGATGAAAAGTTTTCTTCTAACAAATGTTCACAGTGCAGCATGAGAAGCTTGTAGCTGAAGGGAACTGTGTATCTGGTTCTCATGTTTCTGTGGAAACAGGCTGATAGCAATAAAAACAAAACATTTTTCTTTCAATGTCTACAACATAATGTTTTCTGAAAGCATTCAAGTTGTTTTCTTTATCTGAAATATGGATAAATATAAGACAAAAACAGATGGCATTTAGCGTAAGTGAAAGCAAGCACAGGCTGTATCATGCATCTTGCCATGAATAACCTTAATTATAGGTCAATTAACGCTTGCGAGTGCAGCTGACAAGCTGGAACAATTGTTCCTATTAGGATGGCCAAACCTCACTATTTGAAGATGTGCATAGTTTTGTGTGTTTGTAATAGGTTAATAGGTTCTGGGGTGTGTTTGTTTTTTTGTTTGTGGGTTTTCATTAAAACAAAAAGTCTTGTAAGATGTGACATAGGTTCAAACTGATATGACAAGAAACTGTGTAAAAGATTAACCTGCCAAACGTTAGTGTATACATATAACACAAAAGCTGAAACTAGACATGTAAAACAGTTGTATATAACAGGTGGGAATAATACTTTTTTGTCATAATGGCAACACTTTCCATATTATCTTTAAATGTGAATGGTCTCACAGATATATACAAAAAGAGAGGAGTAAACTATATTAAAAAATGCAGATTGTAAACAGCTATGCTACAGGAGACACAGTTGTAAAAACTGAGCATGTGAATTTGATGAAGAAAGAATTTCAGGATGGTTATTTAGTGGAATAGCTGGGACAAGGAAAATGGAAGTACGTATATTAATTGCAAGAGGAACCCCAATAGTGAAAGAAGAGGAAAAAAAGATAACAATGGCAGATTTGCAGTAGTAAGGGGCTAATGGCAAAGGAGGAAGATTATGATAGCATGTATTTATATTTCACCTAAAACTGCTGTAATGGAGTTTAAGAAAATTATAGGAAAAATAATCAGCTTTCAGCAAGGAATATTACTTATAGCTGCAGACTGGAATTTGATTCACAATAGTGGTGATGCGTGTGTGGGCATAGAAGGGAAAATATAACAAAAGAGGGTACATTTTTGAAGAAATGTATGGAAATATTCAGTATGGAAGATGTGAATTTAGTAGTAGGAGGTCTGAAAGAATTTACATATCATTGCCCAGTATACAAAAACTGGGCTATGCTAGACAGAAATTATATTTTACAGGAACATGTGCAGTTAATTGAAAGTTTTGATATGCAGTAACATAGCTAGGGCAGGGTGAAAGGGGCAACTGCCTCAGGCAGAAAAATGTTGGGGGCATGATCAACCAATCCCATTCTTTCTTTCTTTAATACAATACTGGCTTTTAAAAGCGAGTATTGCATTTGTGGTCAAACATGTGTGCTGTAGCACTCTGTTGTGGTCTAAATCATAGCAACTGTTTTTAAAACTAAACCTTGATCACTGTAGCCCTCTCTGCAGGCAGGATATAAATTGTATTAATTATTTGCTACATCTAAAGCAAATTTTAACTAAAATATGGTTGCTGTAGCAATCATTGCAAGCAAAGTATATGCTACAGTTTATACTTTGCCTGCATGCAGCACTACAGCTTTCAGGTTTTAGTTAAAAACTTATTTTTTAATACTTTTACACTACAGCAAACAGCTTGCTGGAATGTAGGAAGCAGTTGATACAGTTTATACCCCGCACAATGCGGTAAAGCACTCAGGTTTGAATTCTTCAGAGGAGGGTCTGGGGCAGGGCACAGAAACAGAAACTGAATGGCAGAGCAGGAGGGAGGGGTGTTATGTATCTGGCCACCTGGCTGGAAGGAATGTATGTTTATTTTTTTGTTTTGCATTTTTTTTGTAGGGTAAGCCATGTGGATCTGTAGTAAGATGATCATACTTGAAGAGCTGAGAGAGTGGGGCACTGGTTCACAGTGTTTGCATGGGTATTTTTATACCCCAAGCAGACTCCAAAGAATTTTTCCTCAGACAGATTGCAAATTTTGAAGGTGTGATGGGGAAGAAAGAATTAATTGAGAAGATATGTTTTGGGAGTGTAATAGGTTCATAGGTTGGTACTAGGCTATCAGCCCTAGGGCCTATATAAGCCTAGCCATAACAATTCCCTGGCTATTTCTTCCCACACTATTTACTTCCCTGGACCCCTGTCTAGCAGGGCAACTGACGTGATCCCCAGGGTGAATTTCCTTTCTCCCATCCAATCGTCAAGGTTCCTTTTGAAGAGGGCCAAAAAGGCACTCTGCTTGACATGTATGGGCAGTCTATTCCAGAGTCTGGGGAGTCTCTGGGTCAGGAACCTATCCCTCCAGCATGTTTTGTTTATTGTGATGACAAGGTTTAGATCCCTGTATCGTGTGGCTCTGAGGGATTGGGATCTCTTTAAGTGTAGCATGTCCAACAGCTCTGGATTTGACATGGCCTTGTATGTTAAACAGAGATCATCTCTGAGTAGACGATATGCGACAGAGTATAGCTGGAGTTTTTTAAGGTGGTCAGCATAGGGCATCTGCTTTAGGCCTGTGATTCTTTTAGTGAGGTATTTCTGAGGCCTTTCCAGTTGTTGCAGATGTCTTGAGAGGTACATACCAAATGGGACATTGTATTCTATAATGGGTCTAATGAGGTATGAGTACAGTGGGACAATGACCTCCTTTTTTCTGGATGAAAAGCCCTTAGTGATGAGGTGTGCCACATAGAAGGATTTCCTGACTGTTGTCGCGATGTGGATATCGAAGGTGAGACCACTGTCCACCTGTGTCCCTAAGTCTCTTATCACACTTTCGGTGTTTAGTGTACTGTCACCTATATGGTAATTCACGGGTACATGTTTTTTCCCAAAGGGGATAACTATACATTTCTTGGCAGTGAGCTTGAGCCCATGGCTCTGGCACCAAGCATCTGTTTCTGTAAGGCCCTTTTGTAGATTCAATTTGGGGATTCAATAATGGCTCCCAGTTTGCAGTCATCTGTGAACTTTGAAGCCAGAGTCCCTTAGTGTTAGCCTGTACTTCAGAGAAGTAGATGCCAAACAAGAGCGGTCCCAGGACTGAACCCTGAGGTACTCCACTTGTCACTTGTCTGGAGCTGGATTTGGAGTCGGCTACATTTACAGTGTGGGTTCTATCAGTAAGCCAGTTAGCAACCCATTGGGTGACGTAGGGATTAATGCCCAGCTTAGTAAGTTTATCTATGATTCCGGAGTGGGGTATGGTGTCAAAGGCCATGGAAAGGTCTAGATAGGCTGTGTGGACCACCTTACACTTGTCCATGGCATGGCATAATGAGTTAGCAGACTTTAAAAATTCCCTGCAGGCTACTCTGCCAGAAATATTGAGTCAGCAAATTGGTATAACTAAGGAAATTATTTTTTGAGTTGTGATACAGAATTGGAATTGCCTAGACATAGTAAGGCCTTGCTCAGTTTAATTCTGGTGGCTGCCTAAAAAGCAATCACTAGAAAATCAAAATCAAAGTCTAAACCAGCTGTACTAGAATTAGTGAATATAGTAACAGAGATAAAAGAATTGGAAGTGGGATTATTAAAAAAGGGTAGAAGTAAATTACAAAGAAAAAAGGGAATCATGAGAAGAATACATGCATAATATTTTTTTGAAGGAGGAATGAGGTTTAAGGGAAGGCAGGACTTCAATGAACTATGTAATGTTTCACTGACAATGGCTATATAGAATACAGACCAAGACTTGTACAGACCAACCACTTTGAGCATCTACTGTGGTGCTCAGTAACCTCAATATAGGAGAACATAGATCACAGACTGCAGGGCGTGGCAGGGATAGCCACTTGATGGTGTAAAATATGGTTCTTGGTGATTCGGTCATGTTTACTAATGTCGCCAAAATAGTTTGGCTAGTTACTTGTGATAAGTGGGTTGATGACACAGCCTACTCTGACATATGCCAGGGACCCATGCTAACAGTGGAAGGGGTATATGTGCCCCTATTGGACAGTGTGTGCCCACCATAAAGCCCAGCAGCCCTGAGTCAATAAGCTACTGGCTGTCTGGTGTCTAGTTGCCCAGCCTGGATTACCTGGGATAGCTCTGTTGAGTGAAAGCTGGACATAAAACCAACCAATCTGGCAAACATGAACTGAGAGTTGCTGTACTTAATGTTGGTTCACTGACAGGACATAGCTTGGAGGTGGGTGACAAGATAATACGGAGGAGGCTGGACATTCTATGTACTCAAGAGACAAGATGTAAGGGCAGTGCAGCAAAGCCACTTGGCTTGGGATCCATAGTCTACTACTCAGGAGGAGGATAGGCTAGAAATGGTATGGGAATTGTGGTGAGAGAGAGGCTTCAGAAGGCAGTGAGGGATGTCATCAGAATTAGTGACAGACACATGGCACTCCAACTCCAGTGAAATGATAAGGGCAGTATTCAATATCTTAGCCTATGCCATACAGCAGGATTGTGAAAGTGAGGAAAAGCATGCATTCAGACAGCAGTTACATGACCTACTAGATAAAGCAGGACAATATGAATTGGTGTTGATAATGTGTGACTTGAATGCACACATTGAGACAGACAGAACAGGATATGAGGACTGCCTGGGTCCACAGAGTTGGGGCAACAGGAATAAAGGAGAGTGCATTCTAGACTACTGCCTGGCAAATGGCTTAATAGTAGCCAACACATGGTTCAGAAAGAGAGACAGTCACAAGATCACATACAAAAGTGGCCAACATGAAGCTCAGGCAGACTTCTTCCTAGTAAGGAAAGTGCACTGAGGTAGAATCGGTGATTGCAAAGTCATCACCAGTGAAACAGTCAGCCCACAGCATAAACCACTGGTTGCCACAATCACCTGCAAGCAATGTCAGAGAAGGCTCTAAGGTCAACAGAGACCAGTCTGAAGATCTGGAAGCTGACTGGAGAGAAGGTACAACAGTTCAGGGAATTACTCAGGGCTCTAGTACCCCAAGACGAGGAGGAAATAGGTGGAATTGAAGAACAGCAGCACCTCAAAACAGCACATGTGAGGACTACAAAATTGATATGTGGCCAAGACAGATATGAAAATAAGGCACATAAGAAAAGCTGGTGGCAAAATGCAGAAGTCCAGGAAGTCATCAAAAGAAAGAAGGAGTGCAGGAAAAAGCTGGAGATAAGAAAAGACTGACCAGGCTAGGAAGGAATACTGGCCGGCTAACAAAGAAGTTAAGATAGGAGTTGCAATAGCAAAGAATAGGGTGTCATAGGCACTCTACCAGCTTTTGGAAAATGACTCAGTAAGTGGCACAAATAAACTGTATCAAGTTGCAAGGCAAAGACAGAAAGATAAAGAAGACAGTCAGACACCTTTCATAAGGGATGCCAGTAACAACCTGCTCACTAGTCCACAGGTCATCAATGGCAGATGGAAGGGGTATTTGCAGCAGCTTCCGAATGAAGAAAACCCCACAGAAGCTGTACTGCCCCGCAAACAGCCTACGATGAGAAAAGAAGAAGAGCCCATCCTGGAGGAAGTAAGACTAACACTAAGGAAAATGAAGTCAAGGAAAGGAGCAGGCTCATATGAGGTCACAGCAGATATGATAAAGATGCTGGGTGAGATAGGGGAGAAATGGTTCCTGAAGGTATTCACAGCAGTGTGAAGAGAAAGGCATATCCCAGATGACTGGAGAATAAGCATACTCATGCCAGTGTACAAGAACAAAGGGGACATCCACAACTGTGGGCAGTACAGAGGCATCAAACTCCTGTCACATTGCATGAAGGTTCTGGAGAGGGTTCATAGGTTCATAGATTAGTACTAGGCTAACTGTCCTTATGGACCATTTTAAGCCTAGCCAATTGCCCCATGTGAGAATCAAACCCTGCACCTTGGCTCTGTAAGGTAAACACCTTAACCATTATGCCAAAATTAATTTATGATAAAACTGAGTTTTTGTAACCACTTACCCCCAAAACTATATTCATCTTAATGACATATTTCTTTTTATACATCTTGAAATAGTTTTGCTATACTCCTGATTATTGACACTGTATAACATTGTATTGCTACTTAATGTCTTGTAATAATCCTGTAACGTTGCTGTTTAATGCTAATTTATAATGAAGATTGTTTAATATGTTGGAACTTTTCTCCCCGGGGCTCTGCTGAAAAAGGGCTCTTCAGCTCAGTCGGACAATCCCAGTCAACAAATGTAAAATTAAAATTAAAATTATTGCCGATAGTGACCAGTGAGGTAAGTCATGTGATGTAAAAATGAGTGGGATAAAAGAAGGCAGCTTTTTTTCTTATTTGATAGTCAGCCTGTCTTCATCAAAGTGAGATAGTGCTGATGTCTTCATGAGGTTTCCTTTGATTAATCAACAAGTCTTACTGATGGACACATTGAATGTACTGAGGTCAGTAGCAGAGAAAGATAATAGCAGCTGTAGGCCACCGTTAATTACAGAAATAAATATTTATCTCAAGAGTGAGACATACATCTATGCTCATATATTTATAATGAGTCCATCAAAGGACTAGATGTATATTTATTTTGTTTATGAGTGTATCAAGGTAGGCTCTGAAGGTAAGAGAAGGCTACAACAGATTTCTAAGTAAGTAAAGATACTGATTGTGTCTTGTTTTGTGCCATCCAGGTATGCTATATTTTACATGTTTCGTGTCTTATTCCTCTTCTTGTCTGTCTCCAGCAGCATGCACTTTGTTTTGCGGGTATTGAGTTTTATTGACTTCACTATCCCACGAGTGACCATAATGAACACTATATTTGAAAGCGGACCTGCTCATAACTGTACCAGAGCACCTTCAGACATACTGTCTGTAGCTGGTCTTGTAGTCATGTCACTAGACCTGAGGTCATATATTTATTTATTTATTTATTCACATTTGGTTATCTGCAAAATTGAAATGGGTATGAGCCCATTTTCAGTGGAGGCTCAGGGATAAAAGCTCCAAAGTATTACAAAGCATTTGAAGAACAACAGTTTTACAGTGTTTAAAAATAATACAAAAAAAATTACACAGTTTAAATAATTCTACCAAATTAGACATCACATGAAGATATTGGTTTTGAATAGATACAAGTTATATGACAAGGATTTAATAGTTTAGAGACATTTTAGCCAGTTTATAGAGAAATTAAAGGTAAGTTTGTATAATACAAACAAGAATTGTAATACAAATTGAGAGAAAAGCAGGGTTATTGTATATTTAGTGAGAAAGACAGTGGAGAAACATTGATAGAAATAAGGAAGTGAGTGAAGAAGGGAGAATATGGAGAGTTAAGGTATAAATAGGTATTTGTCCACATTTAAGGATACCATTTATCCTGGTGTTGAGCATGAACAGAGCCAGCTTTTGGTTAGGAAGTCTTTCAAAATGGTTTTGAAGGATGGGAGGAAGGGTATTGACCTGATGGACAGAAATAAGAAGTTCCAGGCCTTAGCAATATGGTACGAGTACAGACAATGCCCAGCAGATTTGATAGATTTGTGGACAGATAGGAGTTTTTGGTCAATGGATCATAATGACCACCTGGGAACACAGTTGTGTAGAATGTTACTTAGTGCTGGACAAGCAGATGGGTTCTGGATAATTTTATAGATGGTAAGAGGCAGTGAATAAGTTAGTTGATGGGGTAGTTCAGTGATTTGTAGTGGTGGACTTTGAAAGGGTATTTCCTTCAAATTTAGCAACTTTGTTAGAGCATTGTTCAAGTGTTGATTTTTGTGATGCCTGAAGGTTAGTAAGGATGAGAGCACCATAAAAAGTGAGGGGAGGAGAAAAGTAGTGGCAAGTGTAGCTTTAGTTGTATCAGTGAGAAAGTTTTTGGCTTTATAGAACATCACTATTTTTTGATAATTTTTATGTACTTTTGTATATGCAGGTTGAATTTAATATTATCATCCACTATCATCCCCAATAATTTGGTATAAGAAGTGACTTCAATGGTTGTATTATCAAGAGAGAAGACTTTAATTTTTTTATATGGGAAAGAGTTTTGGGGAAAAAAGTAGTAGTTTCTTTTTTAGGGTTGAGCATGAGTTGTGAGTTACATAGCCTTGTTTCAGTTCATGTTAAAGCTTCCTGAGTAATTCTTTGGAGGTGTGCCATGTTGCCAGATGTGCAAATGAGTGTGGGGTCATCTGCATACTGTATCAGGGAGGTCTGTTTTGTGGATGTGTGGAGGGAGAATGTTAAAGAGGAGGAGACCAAGGATAGAGCCTTGTGGTACACTGATGGTGACTGGGAGGTATGGAGAGAGGGTGGTGTGCCATTTTATTGACTGATACCTACTGGATAGGTATCTTTCTAACAAAATAAGGGTGGGCAGAGAGGGACCTAATGAGGACATTTGAAGTAGAAGTTTGTGGTAAACTGTGGCATAGATTTTAGACAAGTCTAGAAATAAAGAGGAGACTAGATTGCCATTATCTCTAGCTTTATTGACAGTATCTGTATAGGTTAGAAGCACAGTGTTAGTAATATGGGAAGGATGGCAGCCATGTCATTTGGGGGATGGGAGTTCTTCCTACAGAAGATAGTTTAGCTATTGTTTTTAAATACATTTTTCAACTATTTTGGAAAGGGGTATAAGATTGCTATAGATCTAAAGTTTGTAATGTCTGTGTAATTTCCTCCTTTGTGCAGAGGGATAATGTGATGTTTTCCAGAGAGAGGAAATTTGGAATTCTTGGATTGAAATATTTATAATGATTAAGACATTTATGCAATGCTATCGATTGCTATTTTAAGGTAGTCACTTGGAAGGTCATCAGCTGAAGTAGAGCTTGGTTTGAGTTTCTTTAAGAGTAATTTTATATAGAATGTGGGCTCATGTTTGAAAGTGAAAGTGGATTTTGTGATATGTGGTTGTTGGGCAGGGTTAGGATTAGATGTTGGGGAATCCTTGGTTAGAGGTGCTATACTATCCATGAAATAAGAGTTGAAATGCATTGAGGTTTTGAGTGATGAGATATTGGGAAAAGGGCTAGGGCTGAATATCTGACCGGATTCTTTAATGGTTGTCCAGAAATTTTTAGGGTTGTGTTTACTATTATTCTGGAAGTAATTATAGTATAGCTTTTTTGTCTTCATTAATTTGCTTTTTAGTACAAATGTGAAGCATTCTGAAGTTTTCAAGGTATTGGTTTTATATTTTTGACATTCTTTCTGTGCTTTTTCTATCCTGCATTAACATTTTACTACTTTTGGATAGACAGATTACATTATTTGTTTTTAGTCTCTTCCTTCTAGGAGGTGCAAGGCTATTCAGGATACTTAATACATCTAACTTAAAGCTTACCTCTAACTTAAAACTGAACTTCCTCCCTCTTACAACAGCCTTTAGCTCAAATCCAAATGTACATCTATCTCAATAAAACATTATGTATCTCCTATTGACCACACTCATAATATCCCTCCCCATAGCAACCATCCTTACCTCCTACCAACAGTCCCTTAGTGGTAATCAAAACTCTAAGCCTCCCATCAAACCCAGCTACCTAGCACCTCATTCTGAGTTCTGTTACATCTCACCTGCCATGTTCAGTCATTCCACTGTAGATCTTGTCCCATTTAAAATCTATAATTACAGCTCCAAAAGTCACCTCAGTTTACACTACAACCTATTTATTTACAAATACCTTGTGACTCTTATTAACTAGCATCTCAACTGATACTCAGTGGGGTTATCCATCCAAACTCAGGCCCCGCACTAACTCCCCCATCCCCTTCAGTCCCAAGCACACATACCTGAACTCCGTAAGAAGACATACAGACCTACTAGCTCTTAGCATTAATATTAGACATTGGTTGAACAAAGTAGGCAAACTCCAAGCTACTCTTTTGCTTTACGGCCCTAACTTAGTATTCCTTACAGAAACATGGCTCAAGCCACACAACAAAGATAATAAAATACTACCACCTGCGTACAATGTAATTAGGACAGATAGAATATCTAAGAGAGGAGGCGGTCTTGCCCTTCTCTTCAA
Source organism: Protopterus annectens (assembly GCF_019279795.1). Classification (NCBI taxonomy): domain Eukaryota; kingdom Metazoa; phylum Chordata; order Ceratodontiformes; family Protopteridae; genus Protopterus; species Protopterus annectens. The sequence continues at coordinate 1,751,992,947 of NC_056739.1, forward strand.
AAACAACCTTACAGTTTACCTTATTAACATGGACATCCCTAAATTTAACAATGCTTAGACTGTTTTTACCAGGGTAAAAATTAACCAAATAAAACATCTGAACCTACTAGTTTTATATACATATATATATATATATATATATATATATATATATATATATATATATATATATATATATATATATATATATATATATATACACATGGATCTACCTGAAAACATCGACACGCGAAAACACCGACAACGAGATCATCGACATCACAAAACCGACAGTTTCAAAAATACGACAGTTTACATGCCCAACAAACCACAATCCCAACAGTCAACAAAACAAAACAAATCCCTTTTCCGAAAAATACACACACAACACAAGCACACCAAAAACCTTACAAACCTACACTAAACCTTACAAACACAACTATCTATGCACTAACCTTAACCCAAACCCTAACCCTAAAGTCTGTCACTATTGCACACTTACCTTAACCGCACCCTAACCCTAATGTCTGTCACTATCGCACACTTACCTTACCCTCACCCTAACCCTAAAGTCCGTCGCTATAGCACACTTACCTTACCCGTACCCTAACCCTAACATCCGTCACTATCACTATCACATACTTTCACAGTCGCGCTTGTTTCACATGTCGGTGTTTTCAGCATCGGGATTTTGAACTGTCAATCATTTCATTTGTCAGTCTTCCGGTGTCGGTGTTCTCGTCGTCGGCGTTTCAAGCTTTCAATGTTTTCAGGTAGATTCATATATATATATATATATATATATATATATATATATATATATATATATATATATATTTGTGTGTGTGTGTGTGTATATATATATATATATATATATATATATATAATATATATATATATATATATATATATATATACCTCCTGGGGCAATACTAACACATTGGAAGCCATAATCCACTGGGCATCCTTATCCCTCCTTCAGGAAGCACTCATCCTAGGGGACTTTAATTTAGACTGGTCCTCCCTCAACTCACCCCTTCCTCCAAGCATATTAATATCCATAGTTTCAGGCAGCTAATACAAACTTCCACCCTGTATAGGTAAATCTACAAATAAAGAGTCCATACTTGACTGGATCCTTACTAATCATCCTTCCTCAGCACAACATTTTGGTACTGTACCCAACACTCTAAGTGATCATCTCCCCTCCTTTCTACTAAGACAACACATTAAACCCACAAAAAATGATCCTCCAACAAATATGCTACACTAAAAACTTCAAATCAGAATACTTCATAACAGCCTTAAATTACTGCCAATGGTCTCCACTTACCTGCCTTCCATTGGACATAGCAGTTGACCACTTTAACTCTACCTTTCTAGATATACTTAGTCAACTAACCCCTCTTAGAGCTATTAGAACCAAATCCAGCTATGCCTCCTGGCTCACCAAAACTACTTGTCTATTTCTAAAAGAAAGAGACAAGGCTAGGACACCTGGCATAATAATAAAGCTAACTCAAATAGACAATTATTTCTTGAACTAAGAAATAAAGCTGAAAGACAAATAAGGAATGATAAGAAAAACACTACTCTGACATCTAAGCTAAACACAACTCAAACCCACAGAAATTGTGGGCAGCTATTAACAAAATTCTACAACCAGGTAAAACTAGTACCTCATCCCCAAACACAAACAACACCACCATCAACATAGCAACTCAATTCAATGACTACTTCTCCAACTCAGTTGTTAAATTGATTACTCCCTCTCCCCCAAAAGTCTCCCAGATCTACATAATCCCCCAAACAACCAGAACCTCTTTTCACTCAAACCAGTCCCAACCAGTCTCATCTATAAACACCTGACCAAACTAAAACCTACTACCCTTGTAGCTGAACACCTCCAGATTGCAGCCAAAGCCATTGCATACCCTGTTTCCATTTTAATTAACCGATCCATACTGAACAATCAGTACCTTCCCTCTGGAAAATCTCTCACATAATTCCATTACATAAAGGTAGTACTGCAACTGAATTATCCAACTACTGACCAATAGCCATACTCTCTCCATTGTCAAAAATACTGGAAAAATATATTCACTCCCAGATACTAAACTACCTCTTATCCAACAACGTTCTTGGAAAATACAACGAGTTCTGCCCATACCATTGCACTACTACTACCCTCATCAGTTTTACAGATACTGTCGATTAGCAACAGAACCTAGGCAATCTAGTCTCAATTGTCTTTCTAGACCTGTCTACAACATTTGATATGGTCTCTCACAACAAATTTCTAACTGTCCTTTCTGAACTCACCCTTGATAAATCCACTCTTCTCTGGTTTGAAGACAATCTTTCCAACTGCCAGCAGGTGGTTAAATGGATATACTCTCTATCTCCCCTCCTCCCAGTTACCCTAGGATTACCACAAGGATCAATACTTGGACCCCTGCTTTTCACCATTTTCACAAACAACTTACACACAGTCACTCATCAAGCAAACTTGGTACAATATGCCGATGATGCCACCCTAATCTTCTCAGCTCCCTCTCTCCAAATTCTTCAAGAAATAACCTAGGAATCCTTCACCACCATAGAAACCTGGCTGTCAAACTCCCAGCTTATTCTAAAGCCTAAAAAAACAACTCATGCTATTCTATCCCTCCAAGGCTACTGACCCAAAAACTCAGAGCACTTTATCGAATCAAAAACTACCTAACCACTGACAGTAAACCCATCATAGCTAGAACTCACCTACTCTCCACACCACTATATTCATTCCCTGTTCTAACCAACCTAAACAAAGGTGACTTAAACAAATTAATCACTTGCTATAACAAAACAGCAAAATTCGCTACCAATTCCTCCTACCGATCCCATCACTGTCTAGCCCTTAACCAATTAGGCTGGCTAGAATTACCCAACTTATTAAACTTTAACCAACTTACCATGGTGCACCAAATAGTCTACCACCCCAGTAAAGTATCAGCTGTAATAGGCCTACTCAAGCTCTACAACAACAACTGCCAACTAAGATCCACAAACAAAATGCTAGTAGAAATATCTAAAAGCAAATACATGTCTGGTGACTCCCTTTACTCAATCACAGTTGCCAAAATCTGGAACTTCTTCCCCAATGAAATCAGAATGCAAAATAACAAATTTAATTTCAAAAGTCAGCTTAAATCCTGTATATCCAATTCCTGGATATCTAACTGTCAAAACTCAGACTAACCAAATAAATACCTATTTTTTTCTCATTATTAACTGCAAATGGTACTCTACATGATAAAGTTCTACTGTAGCAACATGCATAATACTTCAAAGTGTATCACTTTCTCACATTAACCACCTTTATACTACTTTCTATGTATTGTTAAATGTTTTCTCAAAGGGACTCTGTTGTATATTTTTGTATAGAATTTTTGAAAATTGCTTGTACTGTCATTATGCTGCATGTCTTTGTGTATTGTATGCTCATGAAAGTTATTGTAACATGATGTACTATGTGGAGCTTTTCTCCCAAGCCTCTGATGAAAGTGGGCACTCTCTGCCCAGTCAGACTGTCCTGGTAAACAAATGTAAAATAAATAAATAAATTGTATTGAATATATTTACAGCATCTCCCACAGGGATGAATTTTAGGAAGTTCCAGTTAATAGATAAAAGAGTAGTAAGGTTAAACTTGGAAAGGTTACATGTTGTTTATTAAACATGCTGTTTAAGTGGATGTGTGAGTTGGCTGGTCCCTTTTTTAATTTCTGCAGGTCTTTTGGGTTTCTAATACAATGATTAGAATGGACCCCATTCCTAAGTCAAAGTATGATTAAAATTCATGAAATTAGTACTATTTCAGTCTTTGATGTTAGCTAGAAGTGCTCTTTGCAGCACCCGCAATGTGCCCAGTAATGACTCCTTCTGCATCTCATACAGAGTTACATGTATTGGTAATGTATTTAAGTACAATTGTAAATTCTTTTTCATAACACCCGTTGCTCCTCCTGTTGGAACTGCCTGGGTATTCTTCTTTCATGTTGCCCTCGTTTCTTTTTGCAAATCCTGAAATTTTATAACTTGCTGTCTCTCTTGTACATAAGACACTGTAGTCAATGGGTGTAACAATTTCAATGATCAATGCTACTTTTGTCTTTTTTTCATGGACTACTATATCTGTTTTTTTTGCATCTATTTTTTGAACTGTTGGTAATGGTTAACCCATGTGATATTTTTCCAGTTCTGTTTTATAAAACCTACATTTGTCTGTTTCTCCCACATGTTCAATGGACTTTGTAAACCAACATGTACGAGTTTTCGGGTCTATATTATATCATCAACCACTTAGCTTGTCGAATGCCTAAATGTCGACAGCTAAGGGTCGAAAACTTACAATCTCAAACAGCCAATTAAGCAAATTCTTTCAATGGGAAAGAATTCGCTTGACCATGCCAAACTAACATAAACTTCCAAGCAGTAGCAAAGTGGGGGGCTTCACCCCCCCCACACTAATTAAATATACCGACTCCGAGATTGCTCTACATTGGGGAAAGGGCAAATTCCCAATAATGGCCAAGCAAATTCTTTCCAGATGAAAGAATTTGCTTAACTGGCCAATCGAGATTGCAATTTTTCAACTCTTAGCTGTTGACGTTTAGGTGTTCGACAAGCTAAGTGGTCGATGATATAATATAGACCCATGTTTTCTATACTTGCAACTATATTTATGCATTTTCCACATTTCTTGCCTTATCATCTGATCCTTCACCTTACATTCTTTCTTTTATTTTTTGGCATATTCAGTTGCTGCCTGATTTTTGTCTGCTTCTGGTTTGATTTCCATTCCCCGCTTGACACTAATATGCTCCTGCTACACTAAGCAGGAAAGTCATCTTATACTTATTCTCCTCATGTTTTAAAACTTTCACTACATTTGCATCTTGTGAGGTCAGCACATATGTGTCCAGTTCTGTGACTGCAGAGCTACACACAAAATCAGTTTCAAGGAAGCCCATACCTCCTACAGAATGGGGAACATATAATCTTGGTATGCAATGATTTTTATAAGTAATCTGATAATCATGAAGTATCCTTCTTGTTTCCTGTCCAACTGATCCAACACCTTTTGGGGCCAGTCAATCACTCCAATACTGTAAGTTAGGACAGGAAGAGCAAATTAGTTTATAGCTTCGACTTTATTCCTAGATGTCAATGCTGTTTTCAGTATTAATTTTAGTCTTCTAAAATATTCCTTACTAAGTTTTATTCATATTTCTTCATGTTTTATTGTTGATCCTTCATCATTTCCCAAATATTTATATACTCCCTCTTAATCAAGTTATTTTATATCACATTCCTGTCCCAAGCCAATGTTTTCTTGGTGCTGCAGCTTTCCTGCTTTAAAGGTTGTTTTTGCGCATTTATCAAGACCAAATGACATTCTTAATATCATCTGCAAAAGTTTTGATGACTTAGAGTTATGCTTTCAATTCCTCATATGATGAACTATACAGTGTTAAATCATCCACAAGAAGAAGATGAGAAGTCTTTATACTTTGCTGTTTTCTGGAAGCCAAATTGTAGCCATGACCTGATCTGTTAGGTAGACAGCTTAACGGGTTAAGGGCAAGATAAAAGAGCAGTGGAGACAATGAGTCACCCTGGAATATCCCCCTTTGAATTTGTATCCCTGGATTAATAATTGGTCCTTTATCATGGCTTAACTGCAAAGTGGCTTGCCATTCTTTCATGATTCTGTAATGTAATCATTCAGTGTATGCTGTATCTTATACGTTTTTAAGCATTCTTTTCTCCATGAATGTGAGATACTGTCAAATGCGTTTTTGTAGTCTTTCCATGCCATACGTAGATTCTTCCAATTTCTACAGTTTCCTTTGTGACTTTATTTAACAACAAACAATTCTTTGTTCCATATGACTTTATTTTGTTAACATTTGGTTCTATTGCCATGATTGAGTTTTCTTTGAAATGACTTTAAACTCTGTCATCAGTTCCAGTGTATAGTTTATACGTTAACAGAAGGCACGTTATTGGGCTATAGTTTTTAGTATAGCTTGCAGGTTCGCTCTTAAGTAGGAGCATTGTTTTTCCTCTTGTTAACCAGGTTGGTGTCTGTTCAGGGTGTGCATATAAATAGTTCTTACTCATGACTAAATCTTCATGTAAAGATGCTAATACTTTTAGCCAGAAGTTAGGTACTGCATCAGGGCCTGGGGTTTTCCAATTAGGAGCTTTTCTTAACTTTGTTTCAGTCTCTCTGGCCATTACTTCAGCCCATTTCATATCCTGTACATTTGAACTTCTTATTCTGTCTTGTACATCTACTATCCATTTAACATCTTTCGTTATGTTCCAAACGATCTCCACAGATATTTCTCCAAAATGTACCTATTTCTTCTTTTTCCAGTGGTGTTTCAATTCCTTTTGTCTTGTTTCCCAATTGTCTATAAAACTTTTTGGGTCATCAGTAAATTGGTTATTTTGTACTTTTCTTTCATATTTATCTGCATATCTTATAAGTTTTTCTGCCTGTACTGATATTTTTCATTTATTATTTGCGACAGTGCACAATAGATTCTGATCTGATACTGCACATTGTTTTTATCACATCTATCTTTCTGAGTATTTTGTTGATCTGTTCCCTCCTCTATACAGTTCTAACAGTGACACTTCTTGTCTTAATAGCTTTATAGTTTTCTCTATTCAATATTTCCATGATGATATTTGATTTCTCCCCTTCCTGTCCCTTACTGACCTGGGTTTTTGTGATAAGACTTTATCTGTTGTTAATTTAGCTGCACAGTGCTATATCCTGTTTACTTCTAGTATATTGCATGAGTATCTATGAACAGTCCTAATTACTGTGTTCATTTGTTCTATCAAACTTCTAACTTTTTGGTTTTACTGACTTTCTGCAGTCTGTTTCTTTCATTGATCTTGATGTCTGTCCATCTCTATTAAATCAAGCAACTCTTCTCTTAGATAATTTTCTTCTAAACTGAGGGCATATTCTTTGTTCTCTATTTCCTGCAGACATTCTGTAGAAAGTTCCAGAGCATCTTCCTGTGCCACATTCTCTTTAGTTTCATCCTGTGTCATCCATTGCTCTTTCATAGGAACTCATTGGCCTATCACTCCACAACACTGACTGTGTCAGAATTGCCACAATTTCCTGTTCCTTCCCTTGCTGTGCAACTCCATCTGAACTTCTCGACTGGTTTCCTATGGAAGGCTCCAAAGTGTCTTCATATGGCAACTGATCAGATGTTTCCCAATCTACTGGTTTCTCCTTAATTTGGGATCCATTGCTCTATCCTGGTATGATGTTATCAGAGTTAGATTTTCTTCACAAAATACTTTACTTCGCAGGTAATCCATAACCTCAGTTTCTATTCCTTTAACTTCTCCATTACTAATCCTCTTTTCTACTTTTCCTCTTTGTTTTCTTATTTTTTGTATTGTAAAATGTTCCATATCCAAATGCCTTTGCCTGCAGTTCTCTTCAAATATCTTTGCTGCTGCTCTTTTTGTATTGATTAGTTTTGCTTTCTCCTTTGCATAAATATTACACCATATTAAATCTCATTTTTCTTTCCCATGTCCATATTTCTTCTTCAGATGTCTCCTGTGCTTCCTGTTTCTCCTTACTTTGGGGACTAGTTGTTACATCATAGGTTCATAGGTTGGTACTGAGCTGTCTGCCCGAAGGCATATATTAGCACAGCCACGTTGTGCGGTATTCACCGCCCCTTTAGTAGTTCCCTAGGCCCTTGTACTAGCAGCTAGTACCCTTGGCCCCTATCTAGTAGTGCTGTTGGTGTGATCCCTGGTATGAATTTTCTGTTACCCATCCACTCATCAAGGTTCCTCTTGAAGAGTGATAGTGAGGGGCTCTGTCTTATGTAGATCGGGACCCTGTTCCATAGTAAGGGAAGTCTCTGCGAAGGGAATCTATCCCTCCAGCATGTTCTATTCATTGTTGTGTTGAGGTTTATACCCCTAGAGCGTGTAGCTTGAGTAGATTTGGTTTTGCTAAGATGGAGCATGTTCAACAATTCTGGGTTATCTCATGCTGTGATATAACCTGTATTAGACTTTCTGCACTAAATACTTCACTTTGTAGGTATTCCATAACTTCAACTTCTGTTTTTTTAACTTCTACTTTACTAATCTTTAGTTCTGTCCTCTCTCTCTCTGATATCTTATTTTTTGTATTGTGAAATGTTCCCTGTCTGGATGCCTTGGCCTGTATTTCTCTTTGAATATCTTTGGGGCTACTTTTTTGTATGATTAATTTGACTCTTTCCTTTGCATAAATATTGCACAATATCAGAGCTCTATTTACATGTCTATATTTCTTTTTTATACCTTTAAAAAAATCTCTAGATTTTGTTCTTTTTATTTTCACACTTCCTTGGTCACTTCTTTTTCCAAATGGCCCATGATTTCTTGGTCTATATTATGTATTTCATAAATATGTTGTGTTAATAAGCACAATTTTTTATTCAAAGTTTCTGACCTTTTTCTTGTGCAAGTATTGCTCTTTTCTCTAATTTCACTATTAATCTTTCTGTATTATCTTCTGTCTGGAAATTCTGGTTGTATAGATGTATTGGTTAGTTGTAAGGGGAAATGTGGTGGTTGACTGGAAATATTAAAGGAATATCATCACCTTTCTTTTTTATATGGTAATTACAGATGATATTACAGCCAGGAGGTATAATTTCAGAGTTGTTTATGCATGCCATAAGGCAAGTTTGAGTTCCAGAAAAAAATATTAGGCTTATGTTGGATAATCCAATATAGTTCAGCAATTTAATTCTTATGCTACAAATATTTATGGCAGCAAAGTTAAATTGCTGGAGTTGGGGGTTATCCGTTGTAGGGTTAGATTAGTGTATGTAAGAGAATTGTCTTGATGTTCGTTGTGATAGGTGGGGCCAGGATTAGGGTGAATGTCTCCTTCTAGAAGGATTTTAGTATATTGAGGAATTACTGATACTTGTTTTGGAGACTATTTTTCCACTTAATTTTATTTTGGTTTACACTGAAATGGGGTTAATCAGTCTATATTTGGAGTAAAGATGAAGGGCATAATTAAATATGTTTGGTGCAATGTGTGGAGAGTGTAAGGAGGAAGTATGAATAGGTGGTTGGGACAGAGTTGGAGATACATCGAGAGCTATTATCGGATCATGGTAGGTTGAGAGATGGCCCAGTGGAAGTTGGAAATTAGGTAAAAATAACCAGAAGTGGTTGTATGATAGTAGAAAAATTGTTTGGGAGGACTAGGGAATAGGATTCACAAGTGAAATGTGTTTGTAGGAAGTATTATATTAGAGTAACAGGGGTGGGTAGGAATTGGATGTAGGGTAAGGGAGCGAAGTGGAGCCAAAGGTCACTGGTCAAGAGAGATGCTTAATTGATCACAAATGTGTCATGAGTTAAGTTAGAAGGTTGTGTACCCTGGGAGCAACTAGCAGATACTTTTGTATATACTAAGCGTAATTCCCACCTTTGGAAGAGGGAACATGGAATCTGAATAACTTCTGTTCAAGAGTTACAAAGAGCTGAGGCTGAAATATAGTCACTGCTGCCTTTGTGGTACCCCAAGTTACTTTCTGTTGGACACTATTTGTGATGAAAACTGTCATATTAAAGAAAGTTACATTCTATGAAATGCTGTACCCGCGGTGGTGGTGCTGCGGTAGCTTTGTCGCCTCACTGTAAGATGCTGTCCGGTTCGATTCTCAGCTAGAGCGTCTGCTGCGAAAAGACATGTGCGAATGGGCGTACCTTCGTTGAAGGTTGTGCGTCAGGGCTGGTAACTCGGCACGTAAAAATCAACTACCAATTATTAGTGGACCGGAGTTCCGCTGTGGCAACCCCTAACCGGGAAAAGCCGAAAGACACAACAACAACAACAACAACATTCTATGAAATGCTAGTGGGGGAGATGCCTCTAGATATCACTGATAAGTACCAACAGACCAGAAAGACAGCAGCTGGAACAGTCACTTAAGCAAAGATCTGTATGTCGGAGGCATTTAATAATGTCATGGAAAATGATTATCAGATTGCCTTACAGAGATTCTGGAAAACTATCCAGTAATTCAGGTGAGGGAGGTAAGATATTGCCCAGTGTGCTCTGAGCAAGGTAGAAAAAAATGACCTTGAGTGCAGATATTGTTAGCTGGTGTAAGGATCACTTTCAGGGACTAATTATGCCCTCTTTTGAGATAGTCACACCAGAAGAAAATGATGGGTTTTAGCCTATTTCTGTAAATGCTGCTTATAGCCAGAAAAAAGTAGACTATTTTGTCCTCTTCTGTATATCACAGGACAAATATTTTCCAAACCTGCCTCATGAAAAGGGCAGTAGTTAAGCTGATCCAGTGTGACAAGGATGTGAGAGTAGATGAGATCCATCTGTAAATGTTGAATACCTGAATGTTTATGGGACATAGTGTTTAATGCACCCTTTCCAATGTTATACAGAGCTTGGGCACAGGATTGGTGAACTGTGATAAAGGTCGTTATTTTCAAAAGAAAGGAGAATAAGAAGGAGCATTTCAGTTACACAGAAGTCTCCCTGTAAGGCCTAAGGCAGAAGGCTGAAGAAAACAGTGCCCAATAATTAATCCTCATATTCAAAATGAATAATACAGACTCTGTCCTGGCCATGAAATAGTGGATTAACGCTTTATCCTTAAACAGATTTGGAAGTGATGTGGAAGTTACTGGATGATTGATTTGAGGCCCGCTGTGCCATATGAAGAGGTTGCTGTCAACTCCTTTATGTTCCAAACTCATTTTCATGAGGTAATGGTCAATATCCCTGTTACTAGCACAGCCTACCTAACCTACTGTGTGGCATACATTTTTTTGTTCATTTATTAACTGTGTACATGAACTAGATCAAAGATCCTTTTCAGTCATAATATGAGACAGAGGTACGAAATGTAATGGCATATTATACAGAAAAAAAGTTGTTCATGCAAAACATATATAAACATTATGCATAGAAGAAATACAATTAACAATGCAAAAAGTAGAAATCTTTGTGTGCGTATGTGTATGAGTATACGTGTGTGTGTGTGCTCGCGTGCATACATGTGTGTATAGCAATTTGAGATTAAGAAATATGATTCCAAAATGATAAAAGAAAATATTAGGAAGGTAAATGCCTTACATCAGACACCATTGTTAAGATGTGAAACTAAAGTAGACAGAAAAATTAAACAGGTTAGATTTTTTGACTACATTTAGTAATACCAGCTTTGTGGTTAGTAATATTTTGAATAAACATTGGGGCATTTTGTCAGCTGACCCTGGTTAGGAATATTTTGAATAAACATTGGGGCATTTTGTCAGCTGACCCTTTTTATGAGACAGTTTTAGAAAATACTTGTCCTATGGCATACAGAAGAGGACGAACAATAGCCCACTTTTTTCTGGCTATAAACAAATGGCTGGTCCTTTTAGAACATTGGGTAGTAATATTAATGACAGTTTCTCTTCTGGAAACTGCAAACAATGTGTTAAGATGTGCAATACCAAATATTTTGCATCAGTTAATACCTCTAAAACGTATGATATGAGACACTTTATTAATTGTAATACTGAATGGTTGGTCTATATGGTTGTAAGCCAATGTGTGCTTTTTATGTGGCATGCACTTCATTTATGTAGAAGTAGTTTACTTCTCTTCATATGAGTGATATTAGGTATAAAAGAGAAAGAGGTGTTTTGTTTAAACATTCAATGAAACATAATGGAGCTGTTTTTACTTTTATAGGTATTGACAAGGTTGTGGGTACATCTTTTATTACTAAGACATAAAAAAATATATTTTATTGAACAAAAATGGATAATTAATTTGGGGGCGATAGTATACCCAACTTTAAATGAATTTATGTAAATGCCAACAAATATTTTTTTGGAAGTGTTGTTTCCTATAAAGTCAATAGATGGCAGCATAGGATTAAATTCATTCATTGAAAAATTATTGCCTTCCAATTATATTTTCATCATTAGGCTGTTTAATTTATGTGGTGTTTTCCTGATGTGAAAAAAACAAAGATAAACTTTTTTTGGTAAGGTGTTTATTAAATTGTGGTTTACTATGCTGTTATTTTTATGATTTTGTTGAAGACTAGGACATCAGTAATATGCACTTAATATAGGGACTTTTACTAAGTAAATTATGATAAAATTAATGACATCCTAAAAATTATAGAACCGAGAAATGGTTTGAGTCTGGATAACATTTGCTCCTTTTGGAAGCCTTTTTATGTTTGCATAGGTTTGGTGGTAGATAAAGAGGCCATCATTACCCAGAAAAAGAAAAAAGACAACAATTTACTGCCTCTCTTGTGGTCCACCAAACTATTATACTTAGCAAAAAGAAAAACAATGCATGTGCAGTTATGAAAAGATCACTCACAGAGGGAAATACAAATAGATTTAATTTATCAAGGTCTTCTTTTAGGAAATTCATTAGAAAAACAAACAGGACATAATGAGATTAATCTTGCTAATAAATACACATCAAATATGAAGGTTCTTTTAACATACGAGAGCCTATTTAAAAGACTTTTCCAACATAATTATTTTACAAGATGGAATTAAAGTAATTTATATTAAAGGAAACAAGTACAATGTGAAATGGTTCCACTAGACAGAGAAAGACATACAAGTGTTTTCATTTCTTGATCTGATTCTATATTCATTTTAACAGTCTGTATCTGCTTTAGATAATGTCTTTAAGCCTATATTAGTGATCCAAGTACATAGTTGCACTGCGTTTTTGCTGTTTAACTGGTCTGCTGTTATTAAGTCCTGGTTTCATTCCTGTGTACTGAGTATATATCAGGCTAGTTCAGGACTTGTCTTTAGATTGGGGCAGTTCCAGGCCAGTTAGTGCAGAGCTAAGGGTCTAATTGTTTTTCCTTCCCACCCACCAATTTATACTTGTGTTCTTAAACTCAGTGTATCTGTTGTTGCCTGCCCCTTACAATAATTTGACAACTTAACTCTTTCCTTCTTCCCGTTTGTTGGCTGTTGACAATAAGCACATAAGTATCATTTTGCAAAGTCCCTTCCTTAAAACTACTCACAAGGCTAAAAGACATTTGATAAAATTGCTTAATATTGAGTGTACTGATAGTGTTTGCACTGATTTTAGTATCAAATTAGTGAGTTTGTTTTACTGTAATTAGTTTACTGGGTTTTGCTAGTTGCTTTGAAATTTAAATACTCAGTAGCAAGTTCACCCAAACATTGTTCTAAAAATAAACTCCAAGCAGTTACAGTTACCCCTGCCCCCAATGTCATTCCTGTCAGTATCACGGACCAGCACTTCCCCACAATTTCCCTAGCCAGCCTGATTGAGATGGGTATCTTGATACAGTGTAAGAACTGTCTCATGCTGTCTGATGATAATCTATAACTCAAACAGCATAACACAGTAGGTGAGAGATGTACATATATAATATACTTGCAGGCAAAAATCTCACACACAGTAAACTCAAACACCAAAATCACCAGCAGTACACCATACATCACACCTCACCAAGGCCATCACAATATACATAATCCATTATATGCTAAGAATCTACAGCTTAACTCGCCTAAGCCTCAAAGACCCCCAAAACACAACACAGGCACAAAGCACACTCAGCATATTAAGCCTACCTTCTCACATAACACATAGAGTCCCAAAGTCAGATACTGAACCCATACGGTAGGCATCAACCCAACCAAACATTCTTGCTAGAGGTGACTCCAACGTAAGACAATCAAATGTGCCTTTTATCAGGCTGAGCAAGGAAACAGTGATGGTTAGTTGTTTGTCTGGTGCCAGAATCTGTCAGATCATACATGCACTCAAGTTCTTGAACAGGAAATACCAGTATGACTCTGCCACAGTTCATGGTGGTGTCAAGGACTTGAGATATACCTCTCTAGATTATATGAAGAGAGACATGATGGAGCTCACAGACTACGTGTCCAGGGCAGGTATGAGCCTAGCACTGAGCTGCATTCTACCTTCTCCAAGGAGGATGCAGTATGAGCAAAAAATAACTGACTTCTATAATTGGCTTAGTTTTTAGTGTCATTCAGGGGGGGTCCAATATTTGTCAGCCTGGGAAGACATGATTCACAGACCACGCTGCTTTGCCAGGGGATGGCCTGCATCTGTTCCCTCCAAGTTTCAGTTACTGGCAAAGACATTGTTGACCCCCCCCCCCCATAGTCTCTTTTTTAGGCAATTCCAACCTGATAAAGCTACCAGCCTAATGAAACAAGCAAAGGAAAATATGAAGTTGTTACTGATCAATGTTAGGAGCCAGAGCAAGAAACTTCACTCCCTGCAAACCCTTCTCTCCCTAGAAGACATTGACGTCAGTATAGTGACTGAGACATGGCTTAAAATAGGGGAGAACATTTCAGCTGGGCAGGGCTGTAATGCCTTCAACATGTTTAGACCAGCTAATGCACAGCAGGGGGAAAAAGGTGGAGGTGCATCAATCTACATCCAGAAGAGACTCACATCAAGGCTGGTAAAGTAGCATGATGCACTACAGTTTCTTCATGTCCAAATAAACTTCAGTAGGGTCCTCTACCAAATATTAACCAGTTATATAAGTCCCTCTATGACAAAAGAAAGACAATGCCTATCTACTGAAACTAGAATCATTTAGTATTAAACCCAATGCTGTTTTCCTAGATCAATGATCTAAACTAACACCACCATTAATGCTCAAGCACAGACCTTCCCAGACTTTGTCAATACAAATGCCCTGGAACAATTAGTAAGAGCAGCCATTAGAGGGAATATCATCTTGGATCATGTCCTTACAAATATGGGAGCACCTTGCACCATCATTTGCGTATCTTCATCACTTGTTAGGTTTGACCATAAAGCAGCCTCCTTCAAAATAAAACTGAAACAAAGAGATCCCTTCCATCCAAGGTACATTTAGAAATTTCTTTAAGGCAAACTACCTTCTCCTAAGTGATACATCGGCAAGCTTCAAATCCCCACTAAACCTACCTAATTCTACTGAATACACAGAAATGTACACCTCCACTCTATGCCAGCATGTAGACAACTGCATACATGCAACTGTGCCCCATAAGAGCAAGTGCAAGGCAAACCCCATAAACAAACCCACATGGTGGAACCATAATATCAACAAGCTTTATAATAAAAGCAAAATAATTTTGACCAAATGTAAGAAGAGTAATTCCCAGAATGTTAGAGCCCTTGTCACTGAAATAAACAGCTCAGGAGCTTAATAAAATGCACCAAAAACAAGTCTGAGGCTCAAATAGCTATTCAAGCCAAAGACAATTACAAGACATTTTAGCTATGTTTGTAATTTCAAAAGCACGACAATGTAAGAAACTTCTCTGTGTGGAAGATTTTCAATCCATATCTATCTAGTTAATCACTGTATATTAATCAGATCAGATAATGGTAGTAGAAGTAGTGAACTTAAACTCATCCTTAGTAAAAAAATAATAAAAATATATAATTTGAAATATTATACAGAATTACTAAGTATTCAAAAGTAATCCAAGCAGAGTATACAGTCTGTTTCCAGTCAAAAATACTTTTAAGTATAAATGGATTTTCAACTGGAGTCTGTGTACTTCATAAAGGATTTTCAACTGGAAACAGATGGTCTACCATGCTTGGATTACTTTCGAATACTTAATAATTCTGTATAATATTTCAAATTATATATTTTTTATTATTTTTTTTTACTTAGGACGAGTTTAAGTTAACTATTTCTACTACCATTATCTGATCTGATTAATGTACAGTGGTTAACCAGATATATATGGATTAAAAATCTTCCACATAGAGAAGTTTCTTACACTGTTTTGTTTTTGGAACCACTAAACATGTTTAGTGGGTCGTTTGAGACTTCAGGGATACCACGGAGATTACTTGTTTTTTAATTTCAAAAGCACAATGCAGCAATGTGCTGAGATGATTGTGAATGATGTTACCTACACTAAGGCTGAAGATATAGCAAATCTACTGGCCAATAAATTTAGCTCTAACTTTACCCCTCTCTCCCCTCCACCTCTCCCGCAAGATATACCGGAAACTAACTAACCTCCAGCTATCACAAAAGACCAAATCCTAAAAATGCCATCAGAAGCTAAAAATATTGCATCAGTGGGTCCTGATAATATCCCTGGATGCACCTTAAACAGCATGAAGCATGATTTAACCACAACCCCAACAACAGTCTTCAGTCTCAGCCTCTGTACAGGCATTGTACCATGCAAATGGAGAACAGTTTTAGTCATTCTCCCTACATAAGGGAGGACCTTCCACAGATCCACGTAATTATAGACCCATAAATCTGACCAGCTTCATATGCAAAACTGTGGAAAAACTTATCATGGAATTAATCAATCAGCAAATGCAAAATGCTTGCTTGGGAATCCAAATGAAGGACAGAAACCAAATTAAAGTGGAGATATGAATCTTAATTAATCAATTAATCAATCAGGACACAGGGAACCTCCAAACACTGGACCCATCTCAGACTGGATTCATCAAGGGCAGGTCCAACTTACTTAACCAGGTGGATTTTTTGAAAAGGTCACCAAAGCAATGGTTGAAGGCAAAATGGTATACAGCTCATACCTGGACCTGGCCAAAGCTTTTGAACATTTCCCACTCAGTCATAGTAGAAAAACTAAATAAGCTGGGAATAAATCCCTGTGTTGCTCAGTGGATTGCCAACTAGCTCACAGATAGGACACAGATAATAAAAACAGGGGAAGCTACCTCCACAAAGAAACCAGTCACCTGTGGGTTCCCCCAGGGTTCTGTACTAGGGCCTCTCCTGCTTGGCATCTACTTTTTTTGAAGTAAAAGCCAATACCAAAGGGCTCTGGCTGACTAAGTTTGCAAATGACAGCAAGCTAGGAGCAGTCATTGAATCCCCATATGAGTTAGACATCTTGCAGAATGCTTTGTCTCCAACAAACAACTGGTACCAAAATCATGAACTGAAACTAAATATCAAAAATGCATTATCTTATCCTTTGGGAAGTCATCTACCCCATGGAATAACCACATAGGATTTGGGAACTTGTGTGGACAGTGACCTTACTTTTGACCAGCATCTGTCTATTGTTGTAAGAAAGTCCTTCCATATGGCACAGTTTATAACAAATGGATTGCATCTAGATCTAGGGGCGTCATTGTCCTCCTTTACTTGGCACATCTAGATCTAAAGACGTCATTGTCCTCCTTTACTCAGCACATCTAGATCTAGGGGTGTCATTGTCCTCCTTTACTCAGCACATCTAGATCTAGGGGTGTCATTGTCCTCCTTTACTCAGCACATCTAGATCTAGGGGCGTCACTGTCCTCCTTTACTCAGCACATCTAGATCTAGGGACGTCATTGTCCTCCTTTACTCGACACATCTAGATCTAGGGGTGTCATTGTCCTCCTTTACTTGGCACATCTAGATCTAGGGGTGTCATTGTCCTCCTTTACTCGGCACATCTAGATCTAGGGGTGTCACTGTCCTCCTTTACTCAGCACATCTAGATCTAAGGGTGTCACTGACCTCCTTTACACGGCATTCATTAGGCCAATCATTGACTATGATTCCCCATTTGGCATATATCTCTCCAGATACATGCAACAACTGGAACGTCCACAGAGATACCTTACTAAAAGGATACAAGGCCTAAACAACATGTCCTATATGGACCGACTCAACGCCCTGTCACTAGACTTGGTATCCTACAGACTGCTAAGAGATGACCCATGTTTGGCACATAAGGCAGCCTCTGATCCACTACTGATGTATCTGCTTTACAACAGCAAGTCAAATGACATCAGAAATACTTGGTCTAGGGATCTAAACCTCCTCTGCAACTTCAACAAAACAGTTCAAAGGGACAGGTATATCTCACTGTGGAACAGACTCTCCATCTACATAAAATTAAGCTCATCCCTGTCCATTTTCAAGTACAGCTTAGATCTATGGATGGGAAACAGAAAATGTACCCCAGGACTGTCCCTGTACTACTAATGGACAGATCCAGCTCCTAAATGATTTATCCCATGATTGGGCCCACTCAAATTATCTATGGTATGATCCCAGTTATTCTCATTTGGGTAATATACAATTAATGACCATGGGATGGGTAAGGCCAATCTTTAACCAAATGGGATAGATTATTTTGAACCAAAAAAAGGGAAACTGACTAAGCTTAAAATGGCCTGCAAGGGCAGCTAGCCTAGTACTTACCTTTGATCTTTTAAACACCGACAAGTTATTTTGTATATTTTTTTGGCCATAGCACAGGCATTATCAGATATTTGCTCTGTAGTTGTCAGCCCATATATGGACACTTGTCCGGTTATTCAAGCTGATGTTCACTATGTCTTACAAAAAAATCAAAGTGGCTACATCTGCTGGAGCTGGAATAAAACTGTAAGTTAGCATCGCCATTAACATATCTTTTCAAAGTCTTGTTATTGGTTTTGTCACAGAGTTGTGGAAGGAAGCTACCATTTTTCTTGTTCTTGTTCATAAATGCAGTAAAGCTAGTACCATTACAGACACATTGACTTAACCAGCATCCTAGGTAAGATTTTCAAGAGGGTTATACTAGGCAGACATTTGGTAGATGGTGGCTTAGGGAAGGACTTTAGTCAATATGGGTTTACAATTGGGAGACCTTGTTAGACAAACTTCATAAAGTTCCTTGTTAACTCTCATAAAACATTAGATCAGCGTTTGGATGTAGACATCATATATTTAAGCCTGTCAAAAGCCATTGACTTGGTTCATCATAAGGGAATTCTTGGTAAGACTGCAATCCAAATTGTAGCTTGCTACAGATCCACCACCATGCCCCAAGATTCTCACTACACCTTTCTAAACATACTGGAAAATATTAAGATACAATCAACCATCCTAATACTGGGTGATTTCAACTACCCTGCCATTAACTGGGCAAACTACTCGGGTACCAACACCTTTTCCCAACGGTTCTTGGAATTCATAAATTCCAACGCCCTGGATCAACTAATCCATTGTCCCACCAAGGGCTCCAATATCCTAGACCTGGTCATTACCCACATGGGAGATAGATGCTCCACACCAGTGGTCACCCTCTCATTGGTCAGGTCTGACCATAAGCAAATCACCCTTGACAGCCACATCCCACCCCCACCCCCCAGTAAGGAAACCTCCGTAAAAAACTTCTCCAAAGCCATCTTCATGCTAGTCAAGTCAGAAGTGACAAACTTCATGACACCCATGCAGACAGGATCTGAAAGTTCGACTGCTGAATCCTACTTTAAGGCACTGTGTGAGCACATACACTCGTGCATGAATCGTGCCATCCCAAATAGAACCAAGATGCTCTCCTCCAAAAAAAAGGAAGCCAATCTGGTTGTCTCCTGCCATAAACAAACTATACAACAGAAGGAAGAAACTGTTGCAGAAAAGAGGAAAATCCCAGGATGAAAAAAACTCCCTTACCAGCCCCAGTAAGAAGCTGAGAGCCCTCATAAAATTCTCAAAAGATAGTTATGAAAATAAAATTACCAAAGATTCCAAAGACAACCACAAGGCATTCTATAGTTATGTCAAGAATCTAAATGGCAATGTTCAGATCTGCTCTGAGTTACAACAGTATGGCATTAAATATACTGATCCCAAAGATATTGCCAATATCCTGGCAGATCAATTTAGTGCCAATTTCATCCCCCTCTCACCCCCTAAAGGGCCCATCTCAATACCAAAAGATTGCCAAATTCCGGTAATCATGGCCAAACAGGTAGAAACCGCACTTTCCAAAGCAAGCTAAGAATGCAGCATCCATGGCACCAGATGACATCCCGGGCTGTGTACTACATGAACTACAAAATGAACTGGCACCTCATCTAAGTGTCATGTTTAATCATAGCCTCACCTCAGGCTTTGAGCCCACTGAGTGGTGCACAGCTACAGTTATCCTACTCCACAATGGGGATCCACCTTGGATCCCGGGAACTACCATCCCATCAGTCTGACGAGCTTGATCTGCAAGGGCATGGAACGCATTATCATGGAACTTATAAACAAAGACATTGGCAACCTTCAAACACTGGACCCCACCCAGTTTGGGTTTGTGAAGAGCCAATCTTGTCTCCTGAACCTGATTGACTTCTTTGAATCAGTCTCCAGAGCTGTGGATGAGGGTAAGGGGGTCCACACAGCCTATCTGGACCTCACCAAAGCCTTCAACACCATCCCCCACTCTGGAATCATAGATAAACTTACTAAGTTGGGCATAAATCCCTACGTCACTTGATGGGTTGCCACCTGGCTTACTGACAGAACCCAGACTGTAAAAGTAGCCGACTCCAAATCCAGCTCCAGACTAGTGACAAGTGGAGTACCTCAGGGTTTAGTCCTGGGACCACTCTTGTTTGGCATCTACTTCTCTGAAGTACAGGCCAACACTAAGGGACTCTGGCTAACAAAGTTTTCAGATGACTGCAAACTGGGAGCCATTATTGAATCCCCAAATTATGTGGATATTCTACAAAAGGGCCTTACAGAAACAGATGCTTGGTGCCAGAGCCATGGGCTCAAGCTTAATGCCAAGAAATGTATAGTTATCCCCTTTGGGAAAAACCATGTACCCATGAATTACCACATAGGTGGCAATACAATAAACACAGAAAGTGTGATGAGAGACTTAGGGATACAGGTGGACAGTGGTCTCACCTTCGATAACCACCTGGCACAACAGTCAGGAAATCCTTCTATGTGGCACACCTCATCACTAAGGGCTTTTCATCCAGGAAAAAGGAGGTCATTGCCCTACTGTACTCATCCTTCATTAGATCCATTACAGAGTATAATGCCCTGTTTGGTATGTATCTCACAAGACATCTGCAATAGCTGGAAAGGCCGCAGAAATACCTCACTAAAAGAATCACAGGCCTAAAGCAGATGCCATATGCTGACCATCTAAAAAAACTCCAGCTATACTCTGTGGCATACTGTCTACTCAGAGGCGATCTTTGCTTAACATACAAGGCCATGTCAAACCCTGAGCTGTTGGACATGCTCCACTTAAAGAAATCCCAATCCCTCAGAGCCACACGCTCCAGGGATCTAAACCTTGTCATCACAATGAACAAAACATGCTGGAGGGATAGGTTCCTGACCCAGAGACTCCCCACCCTCTGGAATAGACTGCCCATACATGTCAAGCAGAGTGCCTCCTTGGCCCTCTTCAAAAGGAACCTTGATGATTGGATGGGAGATAGGAAATTCAACCCGGGGATCATGTCAGTCACCCTGCTAGACAGGGGTCCAGGGAAGTAAATATTGTGGGAAGAAATATCCAGGGAATTGTTATGGCTAGGTTTGTATAGGCCCTAGGGCCAATAGCCTAGTATCATCCTATGAACTTATGAAGATGGAAAATTCTAACATAAATTAATTGACTGGAAATATAGGGTTTTAGTAACTAAAGTCTTTTTGATTGGGTGAATACAAATAAAAATATTCCACAGGGCTCAGTGTTGAGGCCCTTTCTGTTTGATTCCTTTATATTAACAATGCCATCCAGAGAGGAAATCTGGTTCAGTGAATTTGCTGATGACTGCAAGGAATATAAAACATCAAATAATTATGGAAAATTACCTTAACAGACTATTTCAGTGGTCTGAACTACAGTCTGTTAAGTTCAGTGTCAGTACATTGATGTTTTTACACTTTGGTAAGGGAAATAGGGAACACCCTTGCACTATGAATAACCAGATTCTTACAACAAAAGAGGAAATGAGAAATTTGGGAGCAATAACATGATTTAAATTTGTCTTTAATATCTCAGCTGTAATGAAAGTATGTTACGGCATTTTAAGTGATATTCTTAGGATCACTAGTTGTGGGTCTAAGGAGGTATTGCTTCTCATGCACAGTAGTAGGTTAGGCCTATTATAGAATATTGCACATTTGTATGTCTGTATAACCTGGACAGATGAAAAGAATTGAAAGAATTTAGGGAAATTTTACAAGATGTGTTGGTCTTAGGAATTTTTAACTACTCCATAAGCGTATAAAGCTTGTTCTCTTTACCACGAGTTCTAGACTACTTATGTGGGATATTTGGGCAATCATTATCAGTTTGTATGTTAGATGAATCGACTTTATGGCCTAGGGTTTGGTAATAGCAGAATCCTTGCTAGCCACCTGTGAGGCTATAACCGTGTTCTTACTCAACACTGAACTGCTAATAACCCTTCCTCATAAAGCAAATGGAGAGTAATACATTTTATATTCCAATGCCCTTAACATAAAATATTGTTCTCAATGTAGTAAACAGTGTTAAAGGTATTTTTATATTACTCTTGTAATTTCACTATGGTAAACATTTGTTCACATAATTTTTCCACTGATATTTTTGCCAGCTGACTTTCTCTATTATTTTGCTCACTTATTAATAAAACCACAACTCTTGGTGTAGGAATAAACTTTAACTATCATATGTATGCACTAACTGTCTTTTCTACTAGAAATACCAAAAGACAAAGCTGCCTCAGTTTTGGTACAACCACTTCTCGTATCTTACAGCATGACAGCAATGGTTCCTATTTGCAGGCAAAATGAGCTTGGTTAATTGTATTGCCTATATTAAAACTGCAGGGAACATTTATTCATTGAAATTACTCCTACCTGGATGACTAAAATATGTTCACAAGTCCACTAATCCTCTTTACATCTCCAACAATATGCACCTACATTTAGGAACATATTTTTATCTTATGGGGGAATAAAATATTTGGGGGGAAATTTTCATGTAAATATCCTAAACTGCCTTGATTTTGTTGTATACCTGAGTAATATCCATATACACATATTCATTTCCATACTAATTTCACTGTCTTGCAGAGTGCTGTGTTCTGTCCTGTTTTTCTCTACTACCTCTTATTTCAATTCTTTTAAAGTTTTACCTGTCCTACCTACTATTTTTTTTATCAATGGATTCTCCCTTCCAGCTTCCAGTAGTAATGAAACTTTTAGGAGGGGTGGGTTCCAAAGTTGTGTCAAAACCATGGTTCTTGCTTTATTGAGGAACCCCTCATATTCAATCTGCAAAAAGGTTGTGGATTCCACACCAATCCTTAACTCATTTCTAAGACCTCCAGTTACCATCCATACACACTTGATCCCAAATATCAATTTATTACTCCTTCCTTTCCAGTTATGCAAATGTATGTCTTCTAGGAGACCCAACTTACTATATCCTATAGGTAACAAGACATTTATCCATGATTTAATCTCTTGCTTTAATAATAATACATGTTCCATTACCGTAACCTGATTGATCACATATGTCAAATCCATTCTGTTTATGATATATCCAAAAATTATAACTATGAAATTGAGTTGTCTTCATTGTTGCTAACCTAAACAGTTTTCTATTTAGCTTCATGAACTGGTATAAAATCAAATATAATTTCTTCAGTTGGACTGCTTCAAAAAAATGTCCCTACATCCAACATTTAAACCAACCATCTTCTTCTTCAAAAAACTATTTTTTGTCCCATAACATGTTATCATGTTTCTTCTTGTTGTTAGACAATCTTCTAGAATTTTATGTGGAAAAGCTTGGAAAACATACACAAGCAATTGTAGAAAAAATGCACTACCAAGATTCTTTGATCTAATTCAAAATCATGAAAATGTTCACTTAACCCTTTCCTTGGATCATTGTACATCTTAAGAATATACTTTTCCAATGTATTTCCAAACCATACTCCAAGATATCATACATTCAGATTACTATAAGTATGGAAGTCTGTTTTACAATTGAAGGATTATAGTTTAATCCTAGTGCTTTTGATTTTGTCTTACTGATCTTATAATCAGACATCATTGCAAACTTATACATTTGAAACATTGCATCAATATCCTTCTTGAGATAAACCATATAAATAAACATGCAAACAGTGATAGCTGTTATTATTTATAAACTATCATAAACTGCAAATAAGATTTCTTTATCACAGTTGTCAAATGCTGCAAATACAGTGCAAGCGGAACATGGGAGAAAAGAAAATATTTGACTATGGGAAGGAATAACCCATTTCTGCAGCAAGCATATCAAATCAATTAAACTCATTTTGAAAATTAAACTTTCTAAGGGCTAGGGTTAAGTAATACCATTCTGTTTAAAGCTTTTTATGCATCCCGTCTTAAAATCAGAAATACATTGCTTTGCTGTTCTGTGACCTTCATCCATATCTGTTTTCAATGTTATCAAAGATCTGTCTTCCACTCACAAGCCACACTGATCATTATGTATTAACTGAGGTATATTTTTCCAGTTGTACATTGCTTTAAATGTATAAGGATAACATGTATATTGCATCAGTTCTAATTTAAAATAGGAGACAGAAGTAAGACCCATTGTTCTGATATAGGTTCCCAAATATATTCCTATCCATGAAACTTAATCACTGTGGTCCAAAGAATTTCATCAGTTGCAACAAATATATATCAGAACTGTGTACAGTACATGTTAAATAAGCAAGCAATGTAACCCTGAAAATTTTTGAAACAGTTAAAAATTTGTAGAAAACTGTTTTCATTCCACTATACCAGACAAACATGCCTGTTTCATTATAAAATGATAGCTATCAAAAGTTGCCAGATTCTTAATAAAGTCCCTCTATCCCCCTGGTCTTATCAGCATCATTGTTTGGAAGTATTTGAAAGTATACGAAAACTAGGTTTCATAATGATCTGATTTAATTTTGCTGTCTATTCAATTATTCATCATCTATTTAAATAATTGTAATAGTTCTAATTTGCTATAATTCATGCAATGTACCCAGTGTGGATGAAGTAAGGTTTCCCCCTCCATACTCTGCACTTTAACATTCAATATAAACTTTTTAACATTTAACTGTTAGAAGGAAGGATGTTAATTAACAACACAAACTAAACATTATAGCTCATTTCAGGACGAACACAATATCTATCTTCATTTTGCATGTCTTACTTTTAATACAACACACATAGCTTTCTGGTTCTATGTACTATACAAGTCTTCAAGTCTGTTCTGAGAAAATCTTCTAAATATTTAATCATTTAAATTCATCCTAATAATCTCTACCCACCAATCATGATTTTGCATCTAGTTTTTAAGTCTTATTTTGTACTCTGTGATGATGAAAAAATGTTCCTCCTCATGCCACTTAGGTGCTCCTAACTAGTAATTTTATGCTTTCTCAAACATCACATTGTTAGTTTATTTCACTAGAAAGTTAATAGTTAACAGTACAACATACACATTCATTAACAGATAATTTCAATCCAATACTTACTGCATGTCTTCACTTTGCATGATTTACTTTATTGTTGTATGCCTTTGCACTGTGTGGTCTAAAGTTTTCCAAGTCTTCATTCTGTAGAGATCTTCTAAATATTTTTAATTTACCTGCAACAGAAAGTTTAGTAACCTCAAAATTTTGGGATAAGTCATCTTTGCTGATTTTAAATTCTGTACTAAATCTTGACTTGTACTGCATATTACAAGTCTATAAAGGTCTTAAATTCACTGGAAAGTACACTCAAATTACTGCTGAGTAGAACATCCAAAATTACAAATTTTTCAAACAACATTCTCTCACAGCTACTACAAATTATGTTCTTTGTTGCCAAGTGATGGAACTATAGTCATTACTAAAGTGAATTTGTCTATCACCACCTTTAATGGCCTTCTCTGGATGCCAAAGCAAGGATAAGAGCTCATCCTTCCTGTTATGTATTCATAGCTCAGCAGGCATATTTCATTTTGATGCTCCCTTGCCACAAGACACAAACATGCTATATAGTTTCTCAGTCTTTACTTATACAACATGTAATCTAGTCCATCTTTCTAATTTTTCTGCAGTTATGTCATTCTTTTTTTCCAGGCACACCAGTAATATAGGTATTTCTCTAGCATGCCTCATCTTCAAAATCCACTTGCCTTTACCTTAATTCCACTCTCTCTCTGTAATCATGTATGCATGCTAATCTTTCAAATTGTGGTTCTTGTTTTGCAATGACTTAATGCATCCACATTGGTATTCATGGCTTCCACCATCTTATCCTGTCATACCCCGACTTCTGCATGCAGGTTGTAAGCAGTACACATACCCTGTGAATCTCACTTTTCACAGCTTTTATCACTTTAACCCAGACCACATCATGTCAGTTCTAACTTGTAAGTTGTCCCACTCAGCTTCTGTCAGCTCCCCTGATTGATCATTATTTGTCATGTATCTGCCTTCATCACTGACCATTGCTTATTTTTTCATCTTTTCCTTTTGACTGTTGCCTGTTCGGACATGAAATTCAGTACATCGCTGCTCTTCTTAGTTGATAAACTTGATACATAAAAATTGTGTAATTTTACTAATGTGATTTATTTATGGAGGAATCAGAGAGCATGACTGCTCATCACTATACCATCATGAGAAGTCCCAAGGCTAGGGTAACTATAATAAGATGTTCTGCAGATATTGGCAACAATCCATCATTCTAGTGATATAGAGGACTAAAGCCCTGACTAAAATCCAGGTGACCTGGTTTGATTAGTATCTCCATAGTCTGCTGGAGTGAGATGGAGGATGATCACACCTGTCTTGGAGGGAGGGATTGTGTTGGGTTCAGTCCTATGAAACGTGGCAGAAGCTGGGGCTCAAAGGACATAAGGACCAGACTGGGAGATTGAGGAACCTGAGAAGGCATGACCTGCTTATGGCTGCAGTTGGTACATGCTTATGTAGTACTCCCATTACCACCAAGTCAATGCAAGGGGTGTCAGCACAAAGGGCAAGGTATTAGACCATGAAAAAACATCCCTCACTGGCAGCAATATGACTGACTTACTCACTCCCTCTGCTTTACAGTGTGCCTGAAGGTACACCCTCCTCAGAGTCCTGTGACAAAGTAAACCTGGGGCTCTATGTAAAGGAGGTGATGTTCCACTAGGAGACTCCCCTAGTGCAGGACACACAGTGGAGACCACAGGATGTATTGTCGGTGGTCTAATAGTTAAGGTGTTTGCCTTACAAACACAAGGTGCAGGGTTTGAGTCTCACAAGGGATAACTGGCTAGGCTTAAAGTGGCTCGCAAGGGCAGTTAGCCTAGTACTAATCTATGAACCTAATCTATAAGATGGATCACTGCATGCAAGCATAGAGTCTTGAAGTTAGCACAGGTGGGATGGAAAAAGAAATCCAACAAACATATTGGCATTGATCCAGTGTGAGTAACAGTCGTCTGAGACTGTGTACTGTGCCATTAGTTTGAGTTTAAGATGGAGTTTTTAGAGGAAGAAAGCAACATTTTATCTGGTTATGCATTAAACATCTGTTGATAACCTGAGAAGAAGTAATGTAGATTTGAATAATGATTCTATTATGGCTACGATGTCTGTGGAGACTATCAGCAGCTACAGTCTATTTCTTAAGTTATTAGTAACATGAATTAGCTTTGCTACCTTTGGGTATACACCTTTTAGATTTTTGTTTACTTATGGTATTAAATCCTGTTGTATTCTATCTTACCTGTAACTCTTGAACATTTTTGTTTGCTGTTTCCACAGGTAAGGCAAACTTAAAGTTATTTTCCAGGTTAAATTGATTTCTGACAATGGCGATCTTTGAATGTGATCTTTACAGATTCACAGACTATCGTTTCTTTCACATTTGCAGAAATATCTCACCACAACAACAATCCTGGGCCACATTTTCTCAATTCATGCCACATACGTCAGATATTCATTATGTTTCTTTGAACTACAGCTAAGCTTAAAGCCTTGCACTGCCTTATTCGGTTTAGAATTAGAATGATTTGTAACAGGCCTGTCGTTTGTACTCATATTTGTTCACCTGCTTTCTCAGGACATTTCTCATTACAGTGTTGGTCATAGCTCCTGCTACACTGAAAAGATTAGCTCTTCTCTGTCTTTATTTTCAGTCTTGTCAGCAAT
The DNA here is from genome assembly GCF_019279795.1 of Protopterus annectens. Lineage (NCBI taxonomy): Eukaryota > Metazoa > Chordata > Ceratodontiformes > Protopteridae > Protopterus > Protopterus annectens. The sequence continues at coordinate 1,752,020,995 of NC_056739.1, forward strand.
TGGGGGGGACTCTTCAAACATTTCCAAATTTTTTTTATATGGATTTTTACATCAAAAACAGACAATGTATATAGTTTCCATTTTTTATTTAGCCCTCCTTGAAAGTTCTTGCATGTCCTTGAAATCCTTGTCACCAATAAATAACTGTTATGTCTTAGAGAGATTGCCAAACTCATTTGATGTTTCAAAAACTGAAAATGTTTCCAGACGTCATGAGAACAGCAATGCTACACAGTTTCAGACTAGGCTGTACATGCTCTACAAACAACTACATGAGTGACTATTCAATTTGATGGACATATGCCACCTAAAGACACAAGAAAATCATGTAACATAATAGTGCATGTACAACGTGCTGTAACATAATCACACAACAAGGTCAATATGTAATAAGATAAAGATAGAACAAGAAGAACTTTGGTAAAACTGGAAGTATGGTCCAATATATTGCTATGTAAATTCAGTACAAAAAAGGCAAAATAATGTATTTGAAAAATAAATCCCAGGAAAAAATAATGTAGGGATATACAGTATACAGGGAAAATCATCACTTTAATTGCCCTTACTTTCCCAGTGAGTATTGTAAACACTTGCGCCTTATGGATCAGGGCAGATAATTTCACTCTTACTACTTCTAAATTATCCTTGTGTGCATCCCAGAATGCATTTTACATGATAAAATCAAGATACATAGTCTCTTTTTGTAATACTCTCCCATGGGATGCCATGAAGCATCATTTACACATTATCCCTATAACAAAGTAGTCAGTACTTGCAATAATTTATATTAGCAGAAATGATCAGGCAATAAATCAAACATTTCTCACATTATTTCTTTATAGGCTTTATATGTAAATTTCTTCATTCCCTAATAAAAGTAGCTTTATTCCACACAAATGCATCCTAAACTCCTGGAATATTCAGCAAAATGTTTTGTTTTCTTATAATCTTTGCAAATATTTTTTACAAATTTTTACAATGCTAGCCAATACCTTTTATGCACTGCATGTTTCTAAATCTAAATTTCTTTACAGCATCAATTTATAATTTTCATCAGTTAGCTTAATTTTCAAGTTTATACTTTTCTTTGATTCAATAACTATAGTAATAAATGATTTACAGAGAAATATAGCTAAAAATAACATGGTAGCTATGATGCAGCCAGCATGCAAAATTTTAAAATACCTGTGCCCCAAAAAAAAAAAAAAAAAAGATTACTCAACCATGCCCTCTGAGAGCTATCAACCTCTTTTGTTTGTGCTAGCTCAGCCACCTTCTGTATGATATCCAAGGGGTTGTGAACAGTATGTTCATTGTGTGGTATGAAGAGACAGCACTCCACCCTATTAGAGTGTATATCCTGCATTGCAAGGCTATCACAATATCCAAGATCATGCAATTCTGCAAAACAACTGTATGCACGGTAGTCATTTCTACAGTAGTTTGGGTAATAGAAAAGTTGCATTGCTCAAAACTTTTATTAGTTTAGACAACTGTGTCTTCTCCAAACTAGATTTAACTGTTAAAAAAGCTGGACGTTTGTCTGCACAAGATATGACATCATTACCCATGTCCATGTGTTCAAGTTCCTTCAATATAGTGTTTTCTAAATCATGATGATAAATCCAAGCTGCGTCAACTTTACTAGCTGGGTTTTTTAACAGTCTTGGTCTTAACAGCCTGAGTCTCTTTTTGCATGGCACATTCTTGTTTTTTTTCTTTTAATATTTCTTTACGTCTTATTAAAGGAATACTATATCACATGTAACAGTTCCTCGACCAACTGTTTAGAAGCCAGTGGAGTGCATGATTTCAACACACATAATAGCCTTGCAATATTGCCATTCCTTGAATTCCTGCTACCCCTGAATACATCTTCCTGGTAAGATTACAAGAAATGATTCCTACTTTGACAATACCAGTCTTGCTGTAGCATTTGTAACCTCTAGATGTTTTTATTAGCTACAAATTTATGCCACCCAGTTGTAATCGGCTGCAAGATGCCAGGTGAATTGACTCTCAGTTAGTTATTTGCGTATTATTCTCCACATTTTCTGTTCAGGAACAGGGAAAGTAACTAAAGGGATTCCAGAATGGTAAGCATGAGGTATGTGGGCACATACCCAGCAGTTTGAAACATTATGGATGGACATAAAATGATATTAGGAAAGTACTGCATTTAGAATGTCATCCTTTGGAATCTCTCTTCATAGCAGAAGTAGAACAATGTACCGTACTTACAGTTTCTAATGAAAACGTGAGTAAAACAAGAAGCAGTAAGATATAAGATGATTACTAGGGTGATGATGGTGAGAGCAATAAATCCACAACAGATTCATATGGGTATGGCTGCAATGGCTGTTAAAATGTTATAGACATGAATGTGAAGTTCTTCTCTGATGGTGTGCTTGCCTCCAAATACTCTCCACTTCTGGTCATTTGGAATGAAAACTTCCATAGGCAGTGGTTGGTCTCTTGACTCATTCACTAACTCCAGGATTGAAGCTAGGTTTCCAGATCCACTGGGTGATGATGCCAGGAATTGTAATCAGTCACTAGACTCCTCCTTAGGTGACAGTGCACTGGGTTTTGACCTTGGTTTTCCTAGCAATTCTGTAGTCATCTGATACTGGTAGGAAGGGATTATTGGGTGTGGTTGGTCAATAGCATAGCTAGGGTAGAGCGACAGGGGCAACTGACTTGGGCACAAAGTGTTAGGAAATGTGATGAGCCAATCAGGATCTCTCTTCAATGCAATATCGACTTTTAAAAGCTGATATTACATTTGTGGGCAAACCTCAAGTGCTGCAGCCCTCTGTGTGTAGTTTAAACTGTAGCAACTGTTTGCTACAGTTTAAAAGTAAAAAAAAAAAAATCTCTATTTTTTAACTAAAACCTGAACACTGTAGTGCTCTGTGCAGGGAGGATATAAACTGTAGCAACTGTTTGCTGCACTTGTTTGCTACGGTTTACAAAGATGATTTTTCTTTTTTAATTAAAATATGAGTGCCGGAGCACTCCATACAAGCAGGTTATAAACTGTGGCAGCTGTTTGTTATCTTTGCAACAGGCAGTTTGATACAGTTTAAAAAGATGATTTTTTTTGTTAACTAAAACCATGAGTGCTGTAGCGCTCTGTGCAGGCAGAGTATAAACTACATCAAGCAGTTTGCTACAGTTTAAAAAGATTTATTAGAATAACAAAATACACCTCCAAGAACCAGTGAACCTCAGCAGGTGAGTAAAATTCCTTTATTATTCAAATGTTGAGCAAATTGGTGGATCATACACACACCCATAGATTTTAGAAAAATTGGGTCCTAAGCCAAGAGTAGTATACAGAAAAGATATAACATTTAAACAATTATTGGAGAAGGCCAGTAATGATGTTAGTAAGATCACTAATCATAAATTGGGAACTTATAAATGCGGAGCCTGAAGGCAGTGTGTACATGTGATTAATGGTGATAGTGTGACAATTTCAGGCACTACCTACAAGACTAGAGAGTATTATAATTGTAACTCTAGAAACATTATATATGTAGCATTGTGTCAACAGTGCCCAAGTTTTTACGTGGGCAAGACATCCAGGAGATTAAGGGACCGAATGTACGATCATTTTTTGGACATAAAAGATTGCAAATTAACCAATGCATTGTATAAGCATGTTTTTAGGTTCAATATATATGATTTTAAGCTTTTTGTGTTACACACTATAAAAAAAGCTTTGCAAGGAAAAGTTACGGATGATCATTTAAACGTAAAAGAAACTCAGTGGCAAATTAAATTGAGCCACTTTACATCCAGGTTTAAGTGATAGTTGCTCCTTAGCATTTATTTTAAACTTAAAACATTATGTTCTGTGTGATTATATTTATTTTTTAGAGTACAGCATTTTTATTTTTAAGTCCTTTTAAAAGTTTAATTGTTGTGGATATGTCACATGACCATATAATGAGTATAAAGAACGGGTATGAGGGGTTGTCAATTGTTCTGTTGAAGTTCATATTGTTATTGAACGGAAGCGCTCAACATTTGAATAATAAAGAAATTTCACTCAACTGCTGAGGTTCACTGGTTCTTGCAGGTGTATATTGTTAATCTGTTTGTTATTCGTGTAATTGTGAATTTATTAGAATAAGTTGAAGGAGTGTTGATAGCAGGCACAGAAACAGGACCTTAATATCTGGGGCAGGAGATAGTATGTGTGTGTGTTTGAGTGTGTGTGTGTGTGTGTGTGTGTGTGTGTGTGTGTGTGTGTGTGTGTGTGTGTGTGTGTGTGTGTGTGTGTGTGTGTGTGTTTGAGTGTGTGTGTGTGTGTAAATTATCTGGCCATCTTTTTCTTGCTCTTCAATGGAAGGGGGGAAGCATAGATCTAACAGTAATAAGCTAATAAGCCAATTGCTTACAAAGTAGTGATTGTCCTTTTACAGTGAAGTGGTGGGGTGAAGTGCTTTTTTTTTTTTTGCTGTTCATTTGAAGAGCTCAGAGGTGTACTGCTGGTTCATGCTACCACCCCAGTGCACTGACTGAACCAACAATCCTTCTGTGGCTGATGTTGTTGCTGCACCTTCCCTGCTATAAAACCCGCATTTGCATCGGTTAGCTGGAGTATAAGTATTCCCGGCTCCACAAAGTGTACTCTTCAATTTTTCCTTACCACATCCCAACACTCCTATAGCAACTCTAAGCCTTCACTTCTTTACCTTAATACTACAGCCAATCAATAAATAGTACCACTGTAAACAAACCACAGTTTCCATAAAGGGCAGTAGTTTACTGTAGATGCAGTTTCAGCATCTGGGTTCCAGCCCAGTTTGTGAAACTAAGTTTATGTCTGGTGTACAGGCCCTCCTCTTTCCACCATTCACTAATACATGTGAGAGATGCAATTATACAACCAAACTGGATGCTAAGAGAGAGTTTCATGTACTGGTAAACAACATGCTAAGGGAAGACAGGACAAGAATACATGGACCACAGCAAAGAACTGGGGGCTTGAAACCAGCCACCAGTCTCACATGGGCCTATATACATAAAAACATCAAAAACACACATAAATAAAATACACCAAAAAAGCAACACAGAGAAATGCAAACCAGCAAAAAGCAACCTCCACATAAATACAGACATCCAAGCAACCTCCCAAAAACAAAAAAAGTAAACTACACACATACCCAAAGTAATACACAATCAATCTCCACCCCACAAACAAAATAAATAACATACCCAACAGGCATTAGGTGACTCCCACTCACTCAGCTGAACAAACACTCACTACTGTGAACAAGGAGAAGGTTACTGTTATTTTCCTGTCGGGTGCCACTGAGCTTCCACATAACACAAGCGCCAGGTCTTGTCATTGTCCATTTGGTATTGCCTGTCTGAGTGTCCGCCAGGTGGTGGTGCATGAAAAAAAGCCCATACTCCTGGACCTAATGACAACAGACAGGAGCCTGCTCCTGACCCAGGTAGCCCAGGCTGGTATGACCCTGACCCTGAGTAGCATCATGCCCAAAAAAATATGACCTCCACAGTGAAAAAAATCAAATTGTCAATCAAAATGGATCCAGTAGTTGGTGTCATTCAAAGGGGATCATCAGCCTGGCTTCTTCAACAGACGCTTGCACCTGCTGTCTGCTTTTGCTTTTCACTGTGCTTGCACTGCCCACCCTTAGGCTTTCTTTGGCTTGGCTCTTGCTTGACACTATAGTGCCTTTCAAGGCTAAGTAAAAAGACAAACCCACCGCTGTAAAGCATAAGTAACAAAAAAACGAGGGTAATGCCCAATAGCAGAAGTCTAACTCCTCTCAAAATGCATGCATATGTGCAGTAAAGTATGGAGAAAATTGATATATGTGCAGTAAAAATAGTATGGAGAGGTTGCTAACAGCACCCTGCACCCAGCACGGCCAGGCTACCCCATACATAAACCATAACAACAAACACGAATTTTAGGCCTAAAAAGAGGACCCACACACAAATCATATAGTATCCATTCCACAAGTATTCAGGCACACATCTTACAGTAATCAGACATCCACGCAACTGCTAACCACAAATTATAAAATGCTGTTAGATCAGCCACCATGTCCAGACACCACAATCTGCATTCCCCCACCCCCTGGCCCTGGAAAAACTATCTAAAACTAATAGGTCCTACAAACACCCTGATATTGGATGATTATTGAATTACTCATCGTCCTAACAACCACTGTGACTCAAATCCAGAATTTCCTGGCACAACATTTGCTAGAATTTATAAACTCAAACACAACTGGTTAAACACCCACCAGAGGTGACAACATATCAACATGGGGACCCGGTCACCCAGGTGACAGGGTGACACCAAACTGTTTCAGAGGTCAAATCTCTCGCCTGTTTAGATCTGACCATAAACTCACCAGATATGGATATCCATATTCCACCACCACCAAAGGTCAAAGAAACCAAAACTTTTTTTCAAAAGCAAAACCAGGTGGGACTACTTCACCGAGGTGGGACATTTCAAAAGCCCATGTGCTAAAGGATAATCCTTGTCCAATGCACAAATTTACTAATCTACAAATCGTAATGGCTTGTGCTATCCATGGAAAAAACTGCCCAAACAAAAACCAAGAAAAACTCCTCCAAGGAAAAGGAAAAAAACAGTCCCTGCCATAATAAAGGTAAACAGAATTACATAGAGAAGAAAGAAACTAGTAAAGAAGTAAAGATCATCAGAAGCATCAGTATCTCAGTATCAGCATCAAAAAGTGTAAAATTTCCAAAGAAATCATCTAGAAAAAAAGAAAAAAGAAAAAAAGATCCAAAAATAACCACAAGGCATTCTTAATCTTTATGGACTCAAAATTCTCAGATCTGCTTTCTCAGGCTGGCAATGGCACAAAATACACTGAACAAACCGACTGAGCCAACCATCCTGGCAGACTGTGGTTCAGTGCACACCTCCCCCCAACCCTCACCCAAAAAAGGCCAAAAGGCCCATAAAGAAGAATGAAGTGCCTTGAAATCACAGACACCCAGGTTAAAACAGCCTCTTTCAAACCAAAAACACAGCATCACTGGGACGGGACCGGTCCCCCAGGCTGTGTCCTACACATGCTAAAAAAAGATTAATTTAACCCTCACCCAAACACACTAATTAAACTCTCAGCCTTCGTGCTCCACAGTGCCCATGAGTGGCACACAGCATTGAGTTATTCCACTCCACAAAGTGAGCCACAACGACGAGACTACTATCACCCATAAAGCCTGACTAGCTTGGTCTGCAAAGCTATGGAGCGCATCATCATGGATCTCATTAACAGAGACATTGGAAACCTCCAAACACTGGACCCAACCCAGTTTGGCTTTGTTAAGGGCAGATCATGCCTCCTAAATCTGGTGGACTTCTTTGAGACAGTTACCAAGGCTATAGATGAGGGAAAGGTGGTCCACACAGCCTACCTAGACCTCGCAAAGGCCTTTGACAGTATTCCCCACTCAGGTATTATAGACAAGCTCACCAGCCTGAACATAAACCCCTATGTCATGAGATGGGTTGCCAACTGGCTCACGGACAGAACCCACATGGTAAGAGTTGCAGGAGCTAGGTCTGACTCTAAACCTGTTACAAGTGAGGGCTCAGTCCTAGGACCCCTCCTGTTCGGCATATACTTCTCAGAGGTACAGGCAAGCACAGGAGGACTATGGCTCACCATTTTCACAGACGACTGCAAACTAGGGGCTATAATTGACTCTCTGGCTGACACAGACATCCTCCAAAAGGGTCTCACTGAGACAGATACCTGGTGTGAAAACCATGGTCTCAAGCTAAATGCCAAAAAGTGCATAGTCATCCCTTTTGGAAAAAACAAAGTACCCACAAACTACCACATAGGTGGTAGCCCCCTAAATATGGAAGACCTAATGAGGGATCTGGGGACCCAAGTAGATAGTAACCTCTCCTTTGATAATCACATTGCCAAAGTGGTTAGAAAATCCTTCTATGTTGCCCACCTAATCACAAAAGGGTTTGCATCCAGATCGAAAGAGGTCATTAGGCCCCTCTACGCATCACTCATCAGACCCATCATAGAGTACAATGCCCCATTTGGGATGTACCTTACAAGACACCTGCAACAACTGGAAAGACCACAGAAGTTCCTCACCAAGAGGATCACTGGCCTCATGCAGATGCCCTATGCAGCTCGACTGAAGAAACTCCAGCTGTATTCAGTTGCATACCGCCTACTCAGAGGTGATCTCTGCCTGACATACAAGGCCATGTCCAACCCAGAATTGATGGACATGCTCCACCTAAAGAAAACCATATCCCCTCGAGCCACATGCTCCAGGGATCTAAACCTCACCACAACAATAAATAGGATGTGCTGGAGGGATAGATTTCTGTCCCAAAGACTTCCCATGCTCTGGAACAAGATTTCAATCTACATTAGGCAGAGCTCCTCGCTAACCCCCTTCAAGAGAAACCTTGACGAGTGGATGGGAAACAGAAAGTTTATCCCAGGGATCACTTCAATGGCTCTGCTGGACAGAGGCACAGGGAACTAATCTAAGGGGGCGGCGAAAGCCAACACATTCCGGCTAGGCTTATAAATGTCTTCAGGCACATAGCCTAGTACCTACCTATGAACCTATGAACCTATTGTGTAGCTGGATTTGGTAGCAATGCTCAACCTGTTTCTGGATCAGGGGCTTTTGGTTGGGTTCCTTCCATCTAGGCTGTGGAGACTGTTTCCTGAAAAACAAGCAAATACATATTGAATCTCCTGGTTTAATATCATGAATGGAAGTTGGGTCAGATTGCTTTTGTGCTGATATCACATTCCTTTGAATTTGCTGAAGAATGAAAACATGCTGTTTACAATACCAACAAATAGTCTCATCTGTAACTTGTTATTCCAGGTTTGTGGGCAATGATGTGTCTGAGGATTTCATGAAGAGAATATTTTCTAGAACACTGATTATTCCCTGTATGCTAAACAAAGTTAGAGTTAAAGCATCTTGTTAGTTAAGACATACTCCTTAACATAACTTTGCTAATTTGTTTTTGTTTTAATGATTAAATTCATCCTCTCCACTGCTCCATCAGCTTTTGGTCTGTGTAGGCAGTGGCATTGCATAGTCACATTCAAATATTTACACAACTGTTGTATTACACTGCTTGTAAAATGTGTTTGCCCATCAGACTGAACGCAAGAGTATATCAATCCTAAGAAATTATTTCTGGCATGAATAAGCTTTTGCCCAACTAGAAAACATATCTACAATCATTATTAAGTAACAAAATGTTTGACACTTAGGTAATTCACAAAAATCTACCTGCATGCAACAATAGGTCCCCAAAGTTTTGTTGATGATTGAATGAGACTGAAACACTTTTTGAAACATTATATTGAAGATTAATATTGTATCTATTTACAGTGTGTTAAATGACTTCAGAAACATGAGGAGTATACCACCCAGTTAAGATTTGTTTTATTAATACTTTTTCTGGGAAGACAAATGGCAATCCCAAGTTAATCGAGATAAAAAAGAAAATGAGGTCACTGGCTATTCATCTGGATGACACCGTAATGAGGCTGGTGAATGACAGGACCCATCATATTTCCACTTTACCATTTTGGAGTCATCAACTTGACTCTGAGGAACCAACATTTCCTGAAATGAAACTGAACAATTATCAGTTTTAATGGCTACAGGAAAAAAGCCTGGACAGGATCATGTAATGCAGCCTGTTACAGCTGTACCATCGGCTAGCATATTTCTTTTGAAACATATGAATTATCATCATAGTGAGCAGCACATTTTATCAAACGTCTCTAGGTAGTGAATGCATCTAATAAATGACAAAGTAGGCATTTTTTTTATGAGAGAATAAGATGAAGTCATATAACGGCGTTCTCTCAACAAACTACCAAAGTGATGTTAAAAGTGAACTATCTTCCCATAAGCTAATATACATGTTTTAGTGATTGCTGTTATTGCTACAACCTGTGTTGATACATTTCAACTCAATTGCCCAGTTAACAAAGCTTGATTGGCTGTCCACACTTCAAATGCTGCCATAAGTGATCCATCTCTCTCTCTCTCTCTAAATGCCTGATCTATCATTAACAGAATCCGATTGGATTTTATAGTAGAGTATATTTTAAGAAGCATGTTAACAACAAAAAGCACAATTAAAAGTCTCTCTTTCTTCTTCTTCTTCTTCTGAAAGGATACGAGAAGCACATTTTAATGCTGGACATCTAATTATTCTTAAAGATGGGTTACTTAACAGTGCAAGTTCATATTTAGACAATTGTGAAGCTGACAAATAAGGAGTTTTAGTTTTCAATAGAGGTACTTCTACAGAATACAGAACTGTGACAAAGGTTTTATTATCAAGAATAATGGTGGATGACATGTCAGCTTGTCCTGTTGTGACTGCCACTGGTCTAAGGCAATGATTAGCCATGGGATCTAAATTTGTGTTGAAGTATGCTATATGCTTAAACCTATCAGTTCTGCATTGTTATGGTAATCCTGATATTATTCCATTCCGTTCACAACGGAATAGAAAAAATCTTTAGAATAATCAGGTAATCTGAAGGCAAGCATATTAAGAAGTAAAGATTTTAAATGAGTGAATGCCTGCCCATGATGTTCTTGCTGGGGTAAAAGTTCTGTAACATCTTTCTTCATTATTCTGAAAAAGGCTTTAATATCTCCATAAAATTAGAAATCCAGTCACTACAATAGCCTGCTAAACCAAGAAAAGCTGAATGTTGCTTAAAGGTTATAGGACATGGAGCAGACTGAATAGCAATTTTGTGAGATGGAAGAGTGTGTCAAACTCCTGCAGAAATGAGATGTCTCAGGTATTGAACCTGTGGTTTCCATAACTGCAATTTTCATTCATTGAATTTTAAACTACAAAGTTTGCTAGTTTTTTAGTAGAAAAAACAATATCTTGGCAGTATGAAACAGAATATGATGCCAAGAGTAACTAAAGTTAATCCACTAAGAGGGTGCATTTTGTCCAATTGCCATTTCAATTCTCATAAAAAAAGAGTAGGTGATTCTACATATTTCAGACATACTCTAGTCCAGGTGTATTGTTGGCCTTTAACTTTTACATGTAAAAAGCAAGTATTACTAGCTATTTGGATGAATTGGAAGAGAGAAAAGAAGCAAGCTAAATATCAATAACTGAGAAGACATTTGCATTAGGGGGAATTAAACTTTGGATTGTAGTGGGATTTGGTCCTAATGGAAAACATGCTAGAGGGGGCTTGGCTTGGATGACAAGCTGAAAGCAGCAGAATTATTGAGCTCTGCAGTCTTAATTTTTTTCCTGACTGGAATTTTTATTTAATTTTACCAACAATGACCTGAAATCATAAAATCAGATTCTGGAAGTCATAAGTGACAAGTTGGTGTAATTTTTAAACTATAATTTTCATATTTTCCTGTCAAACTTTCCAACAGAAGGGACATTAAAACTACATTCACAATGGAAGATGAGCAGCTCCAAGTTCTCTCAGCAAGAAAATCCAATGAAGAAAGAAACACAGGCAATACTTACTACATTTCAAGACTTGGTGGGTAAAATAGACAAATTAAACTTAAAAGTGGACAATATAAAAGAAGATACCACCAAACAAATAATTATACTAAATAAAGTAGAAAAGTCAAAAACACACCAGTTGTTCACAGCAGAGGTGGTTCCAAAACTTTAATAAAATAGTAAAATTAAGAACAGGTAAGCGCTTTCTCATCTAGCTTCTTCAGACCTATTATCAAAGTAAAAACTCTAACCAGCTTTTAAACATCTTGTAACAGTTTCATCCAATCAACTGAAAAAGCATTAAAAGTTGCTAAGCAACATGATTGCATTGAAAATGCCAATTAAATAAACCAATTAAGTCTGTTTACATTCATATTCCTAAACAAATGGAGGTTTACAGGGTCAGAACTGGGCATGAACACATTAACATTGATGTGGAAACAGGATTAAGTGATTTAGTTTGGAATATTTCGAGCAGAGTATTGACTGACATGGAATTACAGGTACTTAACAAGGGTTTGTCTTTTATCCCTGCTCAGTGTGCTGACCTATCAGAGACATTAACTGATTTGAGACTGTATATGCATAATGTCTCACTGAAACTTGTTTTTCATGATAGTTATGAGCATGATAATACCAGAGTTAATTATATTTTTAAAAAACCTAGTAACGATGTACCTCAACAACATCCTACCATTGAAATATTTATAAAAATGTGTGAAAAAGATATATATGAGCTGCTGAATAAAGGAAAAAGAAGGAAGGGTTTTGTTAATTTATCTAGAGAGGAAAACCAAGCAATGCACAGTTTGCAGAATGACAGTAATATAACTATCAGACCAGCTGACAAAGGTGGTCAAATAGTAGTGATGGACAGATGTTTCTATGTGGACAGTATGAACCAGATGCTTTCAGATATTAATACCTATAGGTTGATAGATAAAAATGAAATTCTGAAAATTAGTGAGTATGTCATCAGCTCATTTAGGGATTGTTTAGAGAATTCACTTATAACGATGGAGCTTTTTAATTATTTTTTTGGTCGAGTACCCAAAAATACCCATTCTGAACGGTTTGCCCAAAGTGCACAAGGATGCATTACACCCTCCCTTTAGACCGATCATCGCAGGGAGTGGGTGGACCACCGAACCCATTTCCGTGTATTTAGGCAAAAAATTTAAATCTGTTTTATGAGTGCAAGTTGGTGTTGACTGACACCAAACACTTTTTGCAGGAATTACGTACCTTTGTTGATGAGAACGTGAATACAGAAGTAGGTTTGTTTGTTACTATGGATGTAACATCTCTTTTTACCAGTATACCAAATTACGAAGGTATTCAGATGGTCAAAAGAGCACTATTAAGTAAGAGCACGTACGACTCTAGGCACATTGATTTTCTATGTTTATTGATGAAAATGGTGTTAGAAAATAATGCATTCACATTCAATGAGATTTATTACTTACAGACATCAGGTGTAGCTATGGGCACCTCGTGTGCCAATAGCTACGCCAATTTGGTTATGTCCACATGGGGGGAGGATGTGATGTATGTGTCTGAACTCTATCAAGCTTATGTGCCCTTCTACAGACATTTTGTGGACGACCTTTTCATGTTTTGGAGAGGGGAGTTGACAGAACTATACCAGTTTGTTCATATGTTGAACACAAGCACAAATTTTTTGAAATTCACATTCAAACGGTCGAATGTGAAGACTGAAGTCTTGAATGTTCTGCTAGTGAAGGATGCAATTAATAATATTGAGACTAGACTATTTAGAAAAGAATGCTATCGGCCCACATATGTGCACCCCAACAGCATGCATCCGGGTCACATGTTTCGTAACATTTTGGAAGGTCAGAACCTTAGGGTTAGTCGCCTATACAGTAATGATTACAATTTTGAAAGAGGGTTGAATCAGATAGATGCTGACTTCAGATGCAGAGGCTACCATGAGGAGGTGATACATCATACACAAAACAAGGTCAGAATGTGGAGGCACAATAGAGGCAAACCATATTTTTTACAACATAGAATGGAAACATCCGCAACTGACAGTGTTGATAATATGCTCCCTTCTTTAGCCTAGCTTTTTCAAGTGATGAAAGGGATATCAGGGAGAGCATCATAGGCATTGGCCTATTTTAGGAACCAATGCAGATATTTCTGTGGTAGTGGGTGATAGGCCAAGATTTGGATACAAAAATAAGAATTCTTTACGCCAGAGACTATGTTTTTCTCAGAATATTCACAGCGTGAGCAATGAGTTAACAACTTTTTCATGTACTGTCAAATGCAATAATTGTTCATTTTGCAATTGTATAGATGAGTCTAGGACATTCATACATCTCACTTGCAACAAAATATTTACACATTTTCCTGAAGCTGACTGTAACACTAAAAATCTTGTTTATCTAGCACAGTGCACAGCCTGTCCCAGTTTTTATGTTGGTAAGATGAACAGGAGTCTAAGGGAGAGGATACGTGACCATTTGTATTGTGCACATAAAGGGATGAGCTATAGTGCAATAGCTAAACACATGAATACATCTGCTGAGGGACACAATTTCAAGTTTTTAGTATTGGAAGTTTTGAATCAAGATGTTAGGAAGGGGGAAATAGTTGACAAGACATATCATGCCGAGATGAAATGGATTTTTAGACTAGGGACACATTATTCCCATGGCCTTAATGAACATGTTTTGATACAACCCGCACTGAGTGCAAGACCCCTAAAAAAGAGGCTGACAAAGAGGAGATAGGGTAGATGGAATGTTTTTAAATCAACACGCACTAGTTGAGCAGTTATGCAATTTTAATATGTACATTTTCTTATTTATTGAGTTTATGAAATAGATTAAATGTTTTTATGAATTATTACGTAATAGGTGATATGAGTATTTAATTAATTGCATATGCATTTTTATAGTCATTATAACATTTAGTTGTTTTTAGGAATATGAATGTAAGCAGACTTAATTTGTTTATTTAATTGGCATTTTCAATGCAATCATGTTGCTTAGCAACTTTTAATGCTTTTTCAGTTGATTGGATGAAACTGTTACAAGATGTTTAAAAGCTGGTTAGAGTTTTTACTTTGATAATAGGTCTGAAGAAAATAAAGTGGTGGCTCCAATGTATCAAAGAACTAAAATATTTAAATATGCAAGTAATAAAAACAACATACAAAATTCCACAACAGAACTGGTTAACTTTACAGAGTATTTTGTCATATTCACAAGATTTAACTAGAATAATTAACAATTCTTCATTTAAAGAAATACCCACATTTACAAAATACATATATGAAATCATATATAATGACTTTGACATGGGAAACAGTATTTCAAAATTTTACAAAATATTGATAAACTATAAAACAGCACCCAAAACCTCATATTGGAAATATTTAAAAAAGGACACTTAATACAGCTAACTGAAGATATTAAAACAAATATCTTATTATCAATACAATATACATCCTTTACACAATACTGGAAAGTTTTTAATTGGAAATGCTTGCACAGAGCATTTTTAACTCCAGACAGAATCAGTAAAATTAGTTCTTCCATAAAAGAAATATGTTGGAGATGTGAGCAAGTACACAATGTAGATTGGAACCACATTTTCTTTGATTGTGTTAAAATTAAGCCATTTTGGAATGGTATTAATAATGTTTTACAAGCTTTATTTAATGAATCATTTCATTTAACTAAAGCTATTGTGTTATTAAATGTAAATGAAGGTCCTCATTTGAATAGGTCAAACATGTATCTAGTATGGACTATACTTGCGATTTCAAGGAAGTGTGTAACAAGATGATGGACTACAAACACAATACCAACTTTGGAAGACTTCTACAGCCTACTGAAGACCACAGCATTATTGGAAATTAAAATTAAAGAACTAAGAATTTATCCAAAGTCATTTATCAACAACCCTTGGGGAAAAGTCTTATCACTGATTGACACTATACAATAATTGATCAGACACTCTGATAATGGATTGGAGATACTTATAAAAAAACTGAATACATTAAGATCTGTTATAGTGTCTGGCTAATGTAAATAGTGTACATAGTTATTTAAGATGGTATGTAAAATACTATGGAATTCATTCAAATGTATTTGAAAAATAAAAAAAAAAATGAGAAAAAAATAAAGTGGTGACATTTTATTACTGCATATGCATTTGCTACTTAACTGAACTTCTGCAATGTTCTCCATTTAGGCAATATATCTTATAGTTGTGTATGCTTGGTAATTTGGAGTCTTTATTTTAAATATTCACCATTTTACAATTTAATGCTTAAAATGGCTTTTTATACTGCTCACAGCTTGTATTAACATCCATGAGCATTTTTGTGCTTAAAAGATTCACTTCATTATAAAATTCCTGCCTACTTACTTTTTGATAGATTTTGACAACTTTTGTGACGAGCTCAAGTTTGTAACAGCTTCAGTTAGCTCCCATACTCATGAGGAACAATCTGTGATGTCTTTCAGGAAGTAGGTATGATGTTTCAACCTGTTTCTTCTCACTGAACTCCAACAGCCAATTGGATTCAAGATTGATCATTTGAACCGTGTTTTCATTTTCATTTAGTAATTATTTTATCTAAAAAGTCATAAGCATATATTATACTGTAAATAGTGATTTATTTAATCTGAATTACATCTATATTTAAATAATTACAAATAATTTGTTTCTGATAGTTACAATTTTAAATGCATATTTTTTTCCTTTCTGCTTTAATGACATTATAGCCCTATACTTACTCATAGTAACAAATACTTATTAGGATTAATTACTCTTATTTAGTCTGTTTAGATAAAAAAATTCAATATGTTGTATAGAGCTTCATGTTTTTAGTTCATGCATACATAGTATATTAAACTGATTATTTTCCTTTTGTATATTTTTAATGTACATGCAGTTTCCCTTCTACCTGCTAATAACTTGCAGTAGCTAGGAGTTCCCACTAGATGTCATGAGAGGGTTAGTTTGTGGGCTCTATGAGAGCTGTAGTAAGCCTAGATTTAGTTTATCCATGCAGAAGGTTAAAATGTACACCTTTATTGTTTTCAAACTTGAGTTTGGAAATTGTAACAGTTTTAAAAATAGTAATTGTCTCAAAGAATGAAGGAAAGCACTTTAAAATTTTACTTATAATAGCAGTCTCCATCAAATGATAACACTTAACATTTTGTCTATAAATGTCAATGGGTTGAACAACCCCATGAAAAAGAGTAGTGTTAAATATTTAATACTACATAAAGCAGATTTTACATTCATTCAGGAATCTCACTTAGTAACAGAAGATCTAAACAAATTAACTTTTAAAGATTATAAGACTTTAATAAGTTCAAACTTCAATCACAAGAGAAGAGGTGTCCAAATTTTACACAGAAAATCAATGAGAATTCCAGAAAAGGTTGACTCACACTCAAGCAATGATGGTATAGTTACTTTAGTTATATTAAAACTAGATAAAAAGATGTACACTTTCACAAACACCTACTGGATACCAGATATTGGGACTAAAACCATGAAAAAAACATTTAGACACTTTAACATTAAAGTCTAAAGGTGAGTTACTATTAGCAGGTGGTTTTAATTGTATCTTATCCTCCACTGATACTACACTCTCTAAGCCCCTCAATATGTCCCCTGTTGCCAAGCACTTGAACAACTATATAAAAGACAGAAACCTAATTGACATTGATGGTATAAAAATATTGTCCTTCCAGAAATATTCTCACTACTCTTACTCTAGACTAACAGAGACAAAGTCTTTGTAAACAGTTCCTTATTGGCCAAAACTGATAATGTAGTGCTGACATCATGTCCTATGTCTGACCACAATGCTATTACCTTCAATGTAACACTTAATACTGACTCCTTAAACTTCGGCCAAAGACTACCTCCTTATCTAGTAACAGTACAAGGATTCAAAGAATGGTTTCTAAATGAAATAAGGCTTTACCTAGATGTCAATAATAATAACAGAGAGGTTTCAGATATTATCCTATGGGACACTTTAAAAGCAGTCTTACATGGTAAAGTCAAAAGATGGTATATAAATAAAAGGAAAGAATGGGATAAAAACTAGTAGACATACAAAAAGAAATTGATGAACTAAAACTAAAACTAAAACTTACAACAAATGACAAATCTGCATTAGCTGATGTGTAAACTGAAAAAGGAATATCAGGATATCATGTAGTATAAAATATAAATGAATATGGAATAAATCAGATTACAAGTCTTACTCAACCCCAAGAGCCTGCACAGGATTGTGTTTAGATCTAAATATTTAAATGAAAAAAGCCGTATAAAAGAAATAATATACACTAGAAATAATCAAACTATTAAAGTTACAGATTTAAAAAATATCTTATTATGTTTTAAAAAGCATTTTGAGAATATCAATAATAATAATTCATCTACAAGTGATACCAAAGGTATAGACAACTTTCTTACAAATAATATTCAAAAGAAGTTATCTAAACACAATATTAATAACATAGATAAACCTTTTTCCTTTAAAATATTAAAGGACCAAATAAAAAATCTTAAGACAAAAAAGGCACCAGGGCTGGATAGTTTAATTCCAGACTTTTTACAAACTTTTACCTAATAATATCTTGAAAATCGTATTAAATGCATTCCAAGAATTTAAATCTACAGCAAACATCCCTCCCTCATGGAAATATTCTATCATCTTTCCCATCTTAAAACCAAACAAAGAACCCAACATTTGTACATCATACAGGCCAATATCTTTGCTTAGCATTGATATTCATATTTATCTTAGCAGACAGATTAAATAATATTCTTCCAGAATTAATTCATAAAGACCAAACTGGGTTTATTAAAAACAGAAAGGTATGAGCCAATGCAATCAGATTACTTTCCTTAACAGACTTAGCAAACAAGAAAAAAATTTAGCTTTCTATTTTAAGCCTTGATATAGATAAAGCTTTCAACTCCCTAAGTAGGCCATATCTGTTTAAAGCTCGCAAAAATATAATTTCTCCCCAAAATTTGAAGGATTAATTAAAAAACTATATGAAAAGTCAATTTCCTATGTAAAGATCAGATATTATTTATCTAGCCCATTTGAAATATTAAGGAGAACTAAACAGGGGTGCCCCCTCTCTCCATTACTCTTTGCTTTGCCGTGGCTATTCAGTCTCTTGCAAATTGTGTTAGGAATAATGCCAGTGTTAAAGGATATAAAGTGTCAGACAAGTTATCCCCCAAGATACAACTGTTTGCTGATGATCTACTAATAACGTCTGATAATACTGAAAATTCAATAGATCATCTATTCCATAATCTAGACTTCTTTGCAAATATCTCTGGTCTAAAATTCAATCATCAAAATACTCAGACACTTCTAGTGAATAAAAATGTTACTTTGAAACTTAGATCAAAAAGAGATATAAACTGGGAGGGCACACATATTAAATATCTAGGTGTCATTATTTAATCTAATTATAAGAAATCAGTCACATCTAATTACCAACAACTTATAAACTCAGTTACAAGTTTAACTGATAGTTGGAACAGTCAGTTTTTCATATTTAAAGACAGACTGACTTTAATCAAAATGATACTGTTAACTAAAATCTTATTGGTTGGCCAAACTTTAATAATTCCCCCATCTGCCAAAATTAAAAAGAAGATAAATAACATATTACTCAACTTCCTTTGGTATCCCCCAAAAAACAATAATTTATCTTCTCTGGCACACCTCAAGCTGTGATGAAGGAGGTATAGGATTTCCAAATATTGGTTTTTATTTAAATTCTGCATTTATTAGCATAGTGTTGCTTTGGAATAATACTTCTTATACATCATACTGGAAATCAATACATGAAACCTTACTTCTTAATAGTAATAAGACATTGCTTGAACCATATACTTAAATACATACAAACATCTTTATATGGATTTTAAACATATATATTCAAATTGAAAGGTCAAAACTTGTCTTTACATGTCTTATAAACCAAATATTGCTGTTGTTTAAAAAGCTTATGTTTTCTAATCAACTAATTAAGAATTTATTAATTATTTTTCCTATTGCCTACACAAATGAATGTTTACTATCTTTTGATACTCAGAAAATGTTAGAATTTAAGAAGGGTGACCTATTATATGTGAGTCAATTTCTCTCAGCTAATAAAATAAGTTCTGCAGGCTATTTGAACAGCAGATATAGTTTGGAAAATTGCAATTGGCTGGATATCCAAACTTGTAAGGATTTTATACATACTAAGTTCTTAACATATACTAAGCTCATACCCTCATTAGAGGCATACAATAGGGGCACCTTAAAATCTTGGATTTTATTTCAACAATTATAAATAGCTTACCCAAGAACACTTCATACATATCTGTTATTTATAAAATTCTCAGAAATGACTTTAGCAAAACCCATGTTTCTTTTTGGAATTATTCAAGTGAAGTTAATAAGCAAGTATTCTCAGTAAAAGATGAAAAACTTTGTTTACAGTCAGCGAAGGAATCCATATCTTCCCTGTTCTGGCACGTGTACACATGGGAGTTCTTACATAGATGTTTTTTCACCCCACTTAGACTAGCAATAATGTACAAGAAAGATGAAATGAAATGCCGGAGATGTGAACATCCTGATGCTGACTGGATACATATGGTTGTTAACTGCAAAATAATATCCCCATTTTGGTTAGACTTTAGATATCTTTGTAAAGCTCTATGGAATGACAACTGCAAAATTTCTAACTCCCTTATCCTTTTCAATTTTCCTGTTTCTGAAGTCACTCCTAAAAAACAAAATAGTTTTACTATGGTCAAGTCTCTCTATAGCAAGGAAAATTATTACTAAAAATTGGAAATCCCCAATCTACTCCTGTTTTTAAAGCTAAGTTTATTCATCTTGTGAAGTATATTTGTAGGAATGAAATTGTAACTATAAAAGCAAGGACTAGCAACATAACTTATCATTTAATTGTTTGGACAAAATTGTCTGATCTTTTAGAAAAATATTAAGTGTTTTCCTAAATATATTATTTTTTTTCTTAATTGTTATGGACATTGTATATAGTTAATTTGTGTTTTTTGTTGTTATTATACTGTTAAGTTATTGTATTATAAAATTAATGAAAAAAAATTTGAAAAAGAAACATGCTAGACCACTGCGCTGACAACTCTCAAGTCTTGTATGAACCAATATGTTTCTTTAACTGCCTTTTTCACTGGTAGAATTGATGTATTACACAGACTCTTGCTTGAAGCTCTTATACCTTGTTGAAGTAGAGCCAATATCATAGCTTCAATTCCCTTTTCCACTTCTGCAGAAAGAGGGTATTGCATTACTTGTGACAATGAGAAGGGCTCATGGGGCTTTATAGAAACTTTTGCAGGTCTGGCATTTTTTATTAAACAAGTTTCATTTTCATGACTAGTCCAATGCAGATTTTCATTGTTTATAATGTTAGTAACGTGTTCAATTTCTAAGGTGGGAAAAACTATTTTGTTCGGAATGTTTAGAAAAACTCCATCAAACTACAGTAAATTGTACACCTAATCTTGCATAGCAATTCTTTACCTAAAAGATTTAATGAAACTCAGGTTCCTACAATAAATGCATGACTGTCTTTGAAAAGGCCAATCTGAATATATACTGCACTGATCTCATGATAGTCAGTTAGGATCCCTAAGACATGCCTTTAATAGTGTTTTTGAAATACATTAGTTGCAGACATCATTGAATAGGTAGCTTTAGTATGTATGAGGAATAGGATACTTATATTTTGAACTTTTAGTTGAACAAATAGACTTCATTGATCTACTGCTGGTAAAGGAAACAGCTGTGATTCCTGTCCATGGTGCTCCTATTTGTTTTGATACAAGGCAGTACTCCATGTTGGAGGCTGTCGCTGTTGTTGTTGCATAATTTGTCTATGAGCTTGGACTGGTGTGAATGGATATGAATTATACTGAGGCAGATTTTTTTGCTTGTAAAAGTTGTACAACTGGGTAATTATCACACCAGTGGTTGCCATGTCTACAGTTAAAACAAAGACTTGCATGTGAGTCAAATTGCATATTAGCTTGGTTTTAGTAAAAGGGGTTTTGTTTTTTGACATGTTTCCCATGATGGTACTGTGCAGAGGCTTGATGTGGTTTTCTAAATCTTCCTTTTTAACCTTATCTCCTCTTTCCCTCCCTCTTCCTTGAGGCCTTTTGAGCGGGTAATACGCAAGAAGTTAGACTTACGGATATGGAGCATCTCTAGTAGGGCATATTGCCTTGTAAGAGCGACACAGATCACCTCTGAGCATAGATATAGATATTGGTATAGATTAGTGCTAAGTTAACTGCCCTTGTGGACCATTTTAAGCCTAGCCAATTAACCCATGTGAGAATCAAACTCCACACCTTGTATCTGTAAGGCAAATATCTTAACCATTATGCTAACCTCCTTATACAAAAGAAATATTATGTCAGCTTTAAATAATTGAACATAACTCAAGCATACACTGTAGATTCTACTTTAAATCAAGATGGATTCCAACCCGACTTCACTTTAAGCCATAACACTACTCTTTTCATTAACAACATTTAACCACTAAGGGATTAACAGACTATTCTTTTGGGTGTTTTGGGGTCATTTTAGGACATTTTACAATTGTTATACTGTTGTAGAAACTTGTCCAGTAGCTTTTTAGTGACGGAAGACAGGTGGAAATTGAATGTAGACTGGTAGAAATTTCTTCTTTATTTTGTAACAGCTTCCTCTTTATTTTCCAACATCTCTTTTAAGTCCTAAAACTTGTGCGGTTAGTCTGATTTCTTTTCTGAAGGATAATCAAGAATACTACTTGTTCTTGTCTAGTCTGATCTAGTATTCATGTTTGTTTCATACAGCATGGTAAACATTTTTGTGATATTCTTCTCCATACTTTTTGAAAATCTTCCATGCAGCATCTCCTTCTGTCATTAATTTTCCTATACTAGAGTTTATTCAGCAAAGTGCTTTTTCTTTCACTTGGTTACCTGCGCTGAGTGCATATTATTCCTAGGAGAATTTTAGTGAATTTCTCTGTGGCAGTATTAGTTGTGGACAGAGTTGAAAAGATAGTCCCCTCAGTCAGTTACAAGTCCAACTGTAAAGCATGAAGTCGAGCATTTTTTTTAGCTGTGCTGGAAATGGAGAATGTTTCAGGTCTGGAAAAGCAGGTGGATGGTCACTCAGAAAGTTATTTATTTGTTTTGCAGATTGGTGATTGCAATGTGTTTGTTAAAATCCAATCCAATACATTTTTACTACAATCCTTCTGTGAGTTGGTATATTAATCTACTGATTGTGCCTGTCACCCATTAAAATGCAGTCATTTATTCACCTGTTATACATTTCCCTTTATTTCATGAGACATTAAATCATTAACACATTTGTGGTATGGAATGTCACACCTCTAGCAACCTACGACACACAGTTTGCACTCTTAGCATTTAATGAAAAATAAACTTAAAAAGCATAAGATAGATAAATGTAAATATTTTATGAACAGTAAAAGCTATTAAAGCTGCACAAATAGCAATACTATTAGTAAGAAGTATTCTTTATGGTGATAATAGTGCGTTCATAGTCTTTCCATAAATACTACAATATATTATAATATACACAACCCCCAAATTATATTTTTGCTAAACTTTCACAAACAAATGCTCATTTCTTGAAACTGTACAACCTAGACATATATTGCTAGAACATTTTTGTTAACATACATAAACTTTCACATGCCAACAAGAAATTCCTCTCTGCACGTTTATTGAGATATTTAAAGAATTATGAACACATATTCTTAATTGTATCATTAGTAATATAAATAACACTGAATATCTTGATAAAAAGTAAAACACACTCCATTAAATAAATGTCTCTCCACTCAATAAAATATATGGAAATAATCAGCAGAGAAAATATGGCAGAGGCAACCAAGCAGCAACAATTTTATGAACTTTTTCTATTGAAAGACCAACTTCCACTGTTAAATATAAAATCCAAACTTTAATGGTGTACACGGTAAGCGCTTTCATTGTCGCTTCATCAGACAAAGACACACCCAACTTAAAACTTAGTCCTTTTATAGTATCCCAAAAACATTAATTAATTAAATAATTAATGTTTGTAATTTGGAAACATATTAATATGGTTTGTTTTCTTTAAGTGTATGTTGCCTATATCTTTAATGATAATCTCATGTGCATTCTTGTTTTTTATCAACTTTATTGTATTGACATAAATCTATTTTTATATATATATATATATATATATATATATATATGTGTGTGTGTGTGTGTGTGTGTGTGTGTGTGTGTGTGTGTGTGTGTGTGTGTGTGTGTGTGTGTGTGTGTGTGTGTGTGTGTGTGTGTGTGTGTGTGTGTGTGTATATATATATATATATATATATATATATATATATATATATATATATATATATATATATATATCATCATCACCAACCCTGAATCATGTTAACTGTCTCCATCTCTTTCGATTCAATGCCACACTCCTGCCTTCTTTGACACTCATGCCTAACTGTCACAGATCTTCTTTCACACAGTCCATCCACCTCGTTGCTGGACATCCTTGTTTCCTCTTACCTTCTTCCTGTCTGTCCCAAATCTTCTTCACTAGATTGTCTTCTGCTTTTCTGTATGTGTCCAAACCACCGTAATTTGTTCTCTTTGATCTTTTCTGCAATTGGAGCTACTTAGGCTTCTGCTCTTATGTCCTCATTTCTTCGTCTGCCCCACAGAGTGCATCCTAACATCCTTTTCAGGCACATCATTTCCATCACCTCCAGCTTCTTCATCTGCTCTGTCTTTAATGCCCAGGGTTCTGTAGCAGTACTGGTCACAACATTGTTTAGTACATCTTACTCTTCAGTTTCTTTGACATTTTTCTGCCATACACTACACCTGACACTCTATGCCAGTTGGCTGCAGCCCCTCTGATTCTAGCTTTGACCTCTTCATTCAGACTTCCCTTCTCCTAAATCACCCCTCCCAGATACTTGAAACTATTTACCTGTTCCACTATCTTACTTTCTATCTCACTTCCCAGCTTCTTCTGATTTTCCCAGTTTGCTATCATTACCACTGTCTTATCTGTGCTTAGTTTCATCCCATCTTCAGTTTTGTATTCCATTGCTCTATACTTTGCTGGAGTTCTTACTCAGAGTCTGGCTGTAATGCCCCATCATCTGCATGCAGCAACTTTGTTGATCTGTCCTTTCCAACCTTTTTGCTAATGTAGTCCATCGCCAGTATGAACAGCAGTGGGCTCAGAGCTGAACCCTGGTGTACACCCACTCCGAGAGGGAACCCCTCTGTGAGGCCGAACACTTTTCATACTTGAGTCATTGGATCCTTGTACATAGCCTGCTTTAATTCTACCAATGTTTCTGGAACTTTAAACCTCCACAGTGCTGCCCAGATCAGCTTTCTTAGGACCTTGTCATATGCTTTCTCCAAGTCTATGAATGCCCAGTTGGACTCTTTCCTCATCTCTAGCTTCTTCTCAACTACCTGTCTCATTGCAAACATCGGGTCAGTTGTGCTGCATCCTGATCTGAATCCAAACTGCTCACCCCCCATCTTAAATTCTGCTACTCTGCGTATCCGTTTGTTAATCATCCTCTCTAGGACTTTCATGGAATGTGATAGGAGTTTGATTCCTCACATGCAGGTGGCTGGAAAATGAGTGTGTTTTACACACACACACACACACACACACACACACACACACACACACACACACACACACACACACACACACACACACTCAGCAGGTGGTTTGAAAATGAGTGTGTTAAAAGTTCTGTACCCACATCTATGGAGTATTGCATTGCTAAGTATTTTTTTCTTGAAATACTAATGTACAAGGTTCTGTTAAGAATGTACCATTGTTACCTTTACTAAGTGAGTATTGCAAAGCAGGACTGACATGTCAAAGTTAAGGGCATTATTTTTCATGTTTTATGGTCTGTACAATACTACAATGTACAACCATATAGATATTATAGGATTACTGACAGCTATTGCCACTGTGGGTTACAGAATGCTGTTATTTAATTAAGGGATGCAGTTGTAGATTTATGTCAGAAGGGGATACTCCAGAATTTATTTCTGCAAAGCTACTGAGTCCATGATGCAGTATAGAAGAACAAAGTAAAATGCATGCATGGAGTAAGAGGGAATTAACCATACTGATAAACCAAAATGAAACAAAACTACTCCTGCAAATGACTCTGGTCAGCCCTTTGTTAATATATTATCTATTTATCTATACATACATATATATATATATATATATATATATATATATATATATATATGTATATAAAACATGTATTTATTAAATTTGTTTTCTATACCATATGAAGATTATAATGATACATTTAAACTAGTAAAATAATTCCCTTTATATCATTTTTTAAATCCCATTTCAGGTACAGAATAAGGACAACAGAGTTTTCATGCTACTAGGATGGCCAACCATAAAGTGTAGTGCTGGTATCTTAGAATTCACATTGACTAATATGCAGAGCAACATCCAGCTAGCACAATCAGCAAGTAATTTCTTCATTTTTATGTCTGTTCTTAACCTTTTACCATTTGAATCTCAATGTTGCCTAGTCTGTGTACAAAGGGCCCTGGTTTACGTTGTTTGTAGATTTAATTAGTGATGGGAGTACTATATTACAATATGTAATATATTACTGTAATATATTACAATATGTAATATATTATTGTAATTAATATATTACAATTTTTAGTAACTAGTAATATAACTAGTTACTTTTTCAAAATAATAATTAGTAATAGTAATATATACTTTTTTAGAACTAGTAACTTAAATCTGCGTTAATTTTGAGTTACTTATTCTTAAACCAGTGGATGTCCTTCTATTCAATGTTGCAGTATTCTTAAAATATGGGTTGTCTTCCATCCTACAACCCGATGTCTGGCCAGTATACAAAAGCTTCTAACCACTGCCAGTACATGGGATATTGCACATATGGTCTGACAACGTCAGCCATAAAAGGGAAGTTCACACGTACCATTCTCAGAACTTTTCTGCCACCATTCAGAAGGTTGACTCCTACGCATAGTCTGCAGTTGGATTCTGTGTGTTGCTTCTAGCTTCAGCTTCAGATAAGTGCCCTGTTGGGGATTTTACTGCTGTTTGTTATTGTTAATGTCATCCAAGAAGGGCAACTGTAGGTGTGGAAGGCAGATTCGACATAAAGATAGCCACAACCTTTGTCTTTTCTCTTTAGGGCCTAGTCACGAATACTACTCCTGTTCTATTTGTCAGGCTTTCATGCCTAAGACATTGCATAGCTGCCTTTTGGCTCTAAATATTTACTTAGAAAATCAGCAGTTAAAACATCTGGCTAAAGATGTTATGGAGATTTCCGGGGGTCCTTTGGCCAAGCCAAGATTGTAAAGGACGGTGAGCAAACAAAAGTCTGAAACCTCTTCAGCTGTGCCTCTCACCTCCGATGTACCTCTTGAGGTCAGTGAAGACCCAGTGGTACAATCAGAGTTTGGGTCCACTTCTGCGGTGGGTACCTCTTTGGAGGCCACCAAGGGATCAGTTCCCAGCAAGTCTGAGGCTCTGCAGATGTCAGCTTTGGGCAGCATGGGAGAACTGTGGCTTGTTGGGCTTGAGGACTCCTGGGGCATTCCTGGTGTTCTGGCTAGGGATCTATCTTTGTCTACCTAGGATGTTAGGCCTATGTTGGTCTCTTCTGCATTGTCTCCTCAATTGGAAAGACATGTCAAATAGAAACAAAAACTAAACATTCCAGTATTCCTTCTGCTCCACAGTCTGACTGAGATGCATTTTCCCAGGGTCTTTGATTGCCTTGAAACCATCTACGTCTCTTCCTCTACCTGCCTTCACTTCCTCCCTTGTTCTACAATCTGCTGGATCCCAGATTATTCCTTCTGACTCAGAGGACTCTTCATCTGATGATGATGATGACTTCCTGGCATATTCCACCCAAATTACCTCTCCTGTGAAATATCCCTCACCCGAAGAGGAATCAAATGGAGGGGATTTTCTAGTTGAAGAGATTTCTTTTGGGGAAAGTATTAATAAAATGAGAGAATTCTTTAAGTGGGATTGTTCCCAGATTTCTGAGGAAAAGAAGAGATATTATGATTTTTTGAAAATGGAGGTCCCTTCTCCTTCTGCAGTGCCTCCAGTCCTTCCAGCTTTCTTGGATGCCTTCACCTCCTCTTCTAAGACTCCAGATTCTCAGGCTTCTGCTCCCAAGAGATCAGACAGATTTTATAAAGTGCCAGATGAATGCAAGTTTCTTTATAAGTGTCATTCAGCGGACCCTGTGGTAGTCTCCATAGTCTCTGACAGGTCTTCACATTTATTTCCTTCTGCCAAACTTTTACCATCTGATAAGGAAAGTAAGATTCTCGACAGACTGGGTAGGAAGGTCTATACCTCATCCACTTTAGCTATCAGAGTTAGCAATTACCAGACTCACATGTCTATGTATTCCTTGGCCTTGCTTTCTCAGGCCTCTCATGCCCTGGTTCAGTTACCAGAATCTGAGGTTAAAACTCAGGTTCTGTCTCTTTTGGCTGCTTCTTCATAGGTTTCCAGACATTCCATTAAGTGCAGCTATGATGCTGTTGAGGCATCTTCCAGAGCTGCTGCTTCTGCCTCTTCCTTGGCTCGGACGACAATCTCTTCCTGAGGATATTAAGGCAAAATTACTTGATGCCTCTTTGGGCAAATCTGCTCTTTTTGGTTCTGCAGGTGCAGACTTATTTAAGACTCTGCAAGAAAAAGGGAAGAAATGAGTTTCTAGATTTGAAACATTTGCTTGTTTTACCTTTACCTAAATTTCATCGGAACTTTCCTGCCAAAACGTCCTTTGTTAGTAGACCTAATAGTTCCTTTTCTGCATCTACCCCTGCTTCTAGGTCTAAAAAGTCAGTTAGGAGACCTCCATCATTGAAATCTTCTGCCTCAGCTCCTCCAGCACAGCAACCCTTTCAGGAAGGCCTAACTCTCTGTGACCACCACCATCCTCTTTCAAGTCATACTTCTCTGTCTCTTTGCCTCTCCCTTTCTTTTCCAGTGTGGGCGAACATCACTCAGTACTCCTGGATCCTATCCATCATTCAAAAAGGATATTTCATGACTTGTAAGACTTTCCCTCCTTTCATGTGGATTCAACAGCTCCCCCTCCAGTCAGCTGGAGTTGTTCTCACAGCTCCTATCACAACTTCTTTCACAATGCACCATCCAGAATGTTCCTCTGTATCAGAGAGGCAGAGGTTTCTATTCCAGAATGTTACTAGTCCGAAGAAAAGATGGTCCTTGGAGACCAATCCTAGACCTCTCACAATGAAACACCTTTCTAGAGGTGCTATCTTTCTGTATACTGCCCCTTCAGATGCTCTTTCCCCTGATTTCTCCCCATTCATTCATGGCTTCCTTGGACCTCAAAGATCCTTGCCTATACATTCCTATTCATCCTCTTTACAGGAAATGTTTATGTTTCTTAGTGGGTTCTTTGCAGTTTCAGTTCTCTGCCTTGCCCTTTGGTCTCTCCACTGCCCCAAGGGTATTCAGAAAGTGCCTGGCCCCTGTCAGTGCCTTCTTGAGGATGCAGGGGATTCACGTTTATCCATATCTGGATGACATCCTCTTTATTGCTCTCAATTCAGAACAGTTGTCTTAAAACCTACAGCAGGCCATTCATTTCCTTCAAAGCCTGGGGTTTACTATAGACTTCAACAAATTCACTCTGACCCCATCAAAGGATCACATTTTCCAGGAGTGCAGGTTCAAAACAGATCAGATGATGGTTTTCCTCTCAACAAACAAGGTTCAAACTCTGAATACCTTCATGGAAAGTGTGCTGTCTCTTCCTTTCATCTCAGACAGGCAGTTCATAAGACTCCTGAGATTTATGCCTTCTATGAATCCACTGCTACCCTTTGCAAAGCTTCACATGAGGAATTTTCAGTGGTACATGAAGACAGTCTGTTTTCAATGTGTACACCCTCTAGTGTTTCTCAATGATCTTCTTTCCTGCCTGAAAACAGAGCTCCTCTGGTGGATTTAGTAGCTATCTTTGAATCCTGCCCTTCCTCTTCTCTTGCCCCAACCTTCTCAACAGCTTTACACAGAAGCTTCAGACACAGGCTGGGGGGCTGACCTCTGCATCAAAGAAGGTTCAGGGTCTCTGGTCTCCATCTCAAAAGAAGGGGCAGATCAACATCAGAGCTCTGATACTAGCCTTGCAGATGTTTCATCCTCTCTTTCTGCCAGGTCCTCTGAAAATTTTAACAGACAACACCACAGTTCTGGTACATGAACAAATGGAGGGGGGCACCAAATCTTACCTTCTTTGCAGGTTAGCTCTCAGGGCATGGGAACTAGCAGTTCAGAACAAGGTTACCCTTCATGCTGTCTATTTACCCTCAGCCCAGAACACTGAGGCAGACACATTAAAAAGATCCATGTCACACTCCCCAGGAATGGATGCTTCACAGGGATGTGTTCCTGGATCTGGTTCACCGGTGGGTACTCCACAGCTGGACCTTTTTACCTCTCCTCAAAACAGACAACTTCTTCTGTTTTGTACCAAAGTCCCACATCCTCTGGCTTGGAAGGTGGACGCCCTTTCCTTCTCATGGAATGGGATGTTTCTGCATTCCACCCCTTCCCTCTCATTCAGAAAGTCTTGCTGAAAATTCAGCAGGACAAACCAAAATCTTGTTGGTGACTCCCTTTTGGCCAAGACAGCATTTGTTACCTCTTCTTCTGCAACTAGCCTGGGGCCATCTCTACAGGTTGCCTCACCGGTTGCACCTGTTCACACAGGACAAGGTATCCTTGCTTCATCCACATCTCTCAACATTGCAAATGACCCTGTGGATGATCAATGTTTGATCCCTTTTAGGCACCTTTTCTCACAGGACATGCTCTGGGTTTTGCAGGAGGCCAGGAAACCCAATACTAGGAAATCTTACACCTCCAAATGGAAAAGATTTTGTATCTGGTACCTTTCAAGAAGTCTAGATCCACTTTCTGTGGACATCCCTACAGTACTTTCTTAGTTGTGTGAACTGCTTAGCAGTGGCTTGTAATATTCTTCAGTGAAAGTCCACTGTTCTGCTCTTTCAGCTTGTTTGCTTTCAGCATATCTTTTGGCTTCCAGATTGGAGATAAAATTTTTCTTTAAAGGTGTCCTACATTCTAAACCTCCCAGGAAACCAGTACCACCACCTTGGGATCTTAATTATGTGCTAGAGAAGCTAACTGTGGCCCCTTTTGAGCCTGCAGCCCCTGTTTCTCTAATGATTTCCACTTGGAAGACTGTGCTTCTGGTAGCTTTGACCTTGGCTAGGAGAGTTTCAGAGATTTAAGCTTTGATGTCATCTCTGCCTTTCCTGATTTTTCACAAGGACAGAGACTCTTTGCACACCATCCCTTCCTTTATGCCTAAAGTGGTAAATGAGAGGTCTCTTAACCAGTCTATCCAACTGCCAACCTTTTTCCCTTCTCCTCACTCCTCCAGTAAAATGATTCTACATTCTTTGGATGGTCATAGGCAACCTAGATTTTATTTAGACAAGACTAAAGTTATCAGGAAATCTGATCAGCGTTTTGTGTCTTTTCATCCCAGTGCTCTGGGTTTACCTGTTTCTACACAATTTCCTCTTGGATTTCTAAGATGATTGAGTTTAGTAATTTCTTTCATGGTAAGACCACCTTAATGTATGTCTTTCTCTTTTTTAAGATGAAATCTCTAACTATTTCTTTCTCAGCTACTAACTTCCAACCTTTCCTGTGTGTATGTGAGAAAAACATGTACCTGTGTGTATATATATATCATTAAACAAATTTCAATTTTGTGATAATTCACTGTAATAATTTCACTGTATTTACACTTGTTATGTACATCTGGAGCTTTTCTTCCTGGGCCTCTGCTGAAAATGGACCTGTATCCAGTTGGACTTTCCCGGTTAACAAATGTAAAATAAAAAATAAATAAAATAAAAGCCTCTGGCTGCTCCTGTTAGAGCCCACTCCACTAGATCTGTTGCTTCTTTGGGTGTTTTCTTTAAAGGCCTAGATACAAATTCTATTCTGGAGGCTGCTACTTGGTCTTCTGTGCACACATTTACCAAGCACTACAAGTTGGACACTATTTCTAGGTCTACGGCAGGGTTTGCTTGAGCCATTCTCCATGGCTTTTTGGAAAATTCTTCACAGCAATTTTCCTCTGCTCCTTCCTCCTCCCAAGGTTCCTACTAAGCTTTGGTACTCTCCCATATGTAAAGAATACTGCAACATTGAATAGAACGACATAGAATAGTTGTGTTATATCTTACCATAACCATATATGTCCTTCTTTTCTATGTTGCAGTATTCTGTCCCTCCTGCCTTTCCCCTGCATCTTGTCCCTTCCCTGGATTACTTATTTGTTTCCTTAGGACTAATGTTCATCATGGGGCCTTCTTGTTCTGAGGATGGTACGTGCAGATGTCCCTTTTATGGCTGACATTGTCAGATCATGTGTGTGATGTCCCATGTACTGGCAGTGGCTAGAAGCTTTTGTATACTGGCCAGATGTCAGGTCATAGGTGGAAAACAACCCATATGTAAAGAATACTGCAACACAGAACAGAAGGACATCTATGGTTATGGTAAGATATAGCACAACTATTCTTTCTCAATGAGGGACAGATCGCCCTCTAAAGAATAATGGAAAACTTCTGGGGGCCCCATATAGTATGGATAGTAATCAGATGTTAGGAGGTAACAGAGACTTTGAAGGGGCAATCTGGATAAAAAAAATTACATCATGATAGCTTTCAGCCTTCCATCTCCAAAATGAGGAACAAATGGGCAAAATGTGGAACACATACTAATGCCTTACTAACAACTTCAACTAGGAAGGTTATAGAATGGTTAAAATATGCTGGTTTTACTTATAAAGAAGATCCTTTAATTAATTAATATGATTAATTTCTATTTACCATGGATTTCACTTAAAAAAATTCCCAACACTGAATGTGTTACAGACTCTTTCAATGTGGAACTTTGAGGAACTTCGAGGAACATGAACTTTTTAAGACCCCAAATGAGGTACGTTCCTCATAATGAGGTACACTTGAGAGGTATGCTTGGCACAATTCATAGCACTTCGTATTCATAATAGACATTAGAATTAGTCTGGAGCAAAATTTACTTCATTTTTTAGCACTGCAAGGAGGTGAAAGCTAATGACGACCAAACTCCGGCCCTGCCCTGGTGCTGCGGGACTGTCACCCACTAAAATACCCCCTAATGCTGGGGCAAGTCTAGACTGCTAGAGATCATATCCTTACCTTGCCATATAATAAACGGCATTGTTCTCTATACCACCACCAATAGCAATAGAAATCACCACTGATTGGTTTAACACCCGATGCCCCAACCAACTGCATCAAGTAGGACTCTTTAGGTGGATCTATAATCAACCAACTATTGTCTTGATAATTTTTTGTTATGTTCTAGTTAAAGTTCTTTTCATGTTTTGATTTTTAGTAGTTGAAAATAGACAAAATGTGATAGGTTTTATAGGTCTTGTGCTGATGACTGCTTTGGTTTAATTGTGTGATGCTGGCTGCTTTGGTTTAATTATCATCTGTTACTCTCTAACTATAAAGACTACTCTTCTTCTTTCGGCTGTGCCCATGAGGGATCACCATGGTGGATTATCAGTCTGCAGAACAAGTGGCAGTAGAGTTTTAATTTGTCAAATTGCCAACCCAGTACACACACACACACACACACACACACACACACACACACACACACACACACACACACACACACACACACACACACACGACCAATTTAAAATGTTGAATCCACATACAGCATGTCTTGGGAATGTGTGAGGAAACCAGAGCACCCAGAGGAAACCCACGCAAACACAGGGATGACATGTAGACTCTGCACAGAAGGCAACCCAGCTGAGAATTGAACCACAGAACTTCTTGCTGCGAGGTGACAATGCTAACCACTGCACCACTGTGCCACCCAGCTATAAAGATTAATCTGCTGAAGTTTTTCAACTGTTAAATGCTATTCATCATCATTGTAACATTGTGTATACAACTTTAATATTATACTTATAGGCATGTGCTTACTTGTGTGAGTAAATCTCAGTATTGTAATTGATAAACTATACTTATGCAAAAGCAACATGTTACTTTAGTTAGTAACAACCCTCTCCTCCTACCACCCAACACTACAACCTGTGAGAGATGCACTTACATAGCCAAAATGGAAGCAAAGCTCTCTCCACCCAAGATTGTGCTAAACAGTCAAGAGGAGAAGGTTAACACCCACACTACACCTCAAGCAACACATAGCCCTTCTAAACCCGCACCACCAACACCCACATATAGCAACACTAAATCCACATATGCAGAGGCCCTTAACTGTAACCTGCCCAAGCAACAAAGACCTCTGAAGCTGAAATGCAAACCAACACCAATTACAACCAATGTGTCACATAGTTCACAACACCAGTGTGCCACCCAGCAAAAGCCCCTAAGGCAAGACAATGTACCTAACACTTTAGTCATAGGTGACTCTATAGTCCGGCACACTGATGTCCCTCTCACCAGGTTGAATAAGGAGAAAATTACAGTCAGCTGCCTGTCGGGTGCCAGGATCCACCACATAACGCATGCACTCAAGTCACTCCACAACAAGTACAAATATGACTCTGTCATTGTCCATGTTGGAGTGAATGACTTGAGACGTACCTCCCTGGACTACATGAAAAGAGACATGGAAGAGCTCTCGGATCATGTGGCCCAGGCAGGTATGACCCTAGCCCTGAGCAGCATCCTGCCTTCGCCCAGAATGATACCACAATATAAGGATAAAATGATTGACTTCAACAATTGGCTAAGCTTATGGTGTCATTCAAAGGGGATCCAGTATCTGTCTGCCTGGGATGACATGATTGACAGACCACGATGCTTTGCCAGAGATTGTCTGCACCTGTCGCCCCTGGGATTCAGGTTACTGGCTAAGGCTCTTGCCACCCCTATAGTGCCTTTTTTAGGCAAACTTCAAAGGACAAAACCACCACCGTAACAGGTACAAGCATGCAAAATCTGAAGGTAATGCTACTCAATGCTAGAAGTCTAAACCTCAAAATGCACTCTCTCGAGGCACTCCTAAAAATGGAGAACATTGATATCTGTGCAGTAACTGAGACCTGGTTCAAGGCTCCAGAGAGCACCCTGCAATACCAGGCTACAACTCTTACCACACTTTTCGCCACCAAACCAGGACGAAACACTAAAGGTGGAGGAGTGTCAATATTCACCAAGGATATTCACACCACCAGGGTAGTTGGCCAACACAATGTGTCTGAAATTCTCCAAGTGCAACTAACACTAGGTAAGACTGCAATCCAAATTGTAGCTTGCTACAGATCCCCCACCATACCCCAAGATTCTCACTACACCTTTCGAAACATACTGGAAAATATTAAGATAGAACCAAACACCCTAATACTGGGTGATTTTAACTACCCTGCCATTAACTGGGAAAACTACTCATGTCCCAACACCTTTGCGCAACGGTTCTTGGAATTCATAAATTCCAATGCCCTGGATCAACTAATCCATACTCCCACCAGGGGCTCCAATATCCTACACCTGGTCATTACCAACATGGGAAATCAATGCTCCATACCTATGGTCACCCCCTCGTTAGTCAGGTCTGACCATAAGCTAATCACCCTTAACATCCACATCCCACCCCCACCCACCAGTAAAGAAACCACCATAAAAAACTTCTCCAAAGCCAGCTTCATGCTACTCAAGTCAGAAGTGACAAACTTCATGACACCCATGCAGACGGGAACTGAAAGTTCAACTGCTGAATCCTACACTAAGGCACTGTACGAGCACATCCACTCATGCATGAATCGTGCCATCCCAAATAGAACCAAAATGCTCTCATCCAAAAAAGGAAGCCAATCTGGTGGTCCCCTGCCATAAACAAACTTTACAACAAAAGGAAGAAACTTTTGCAGAAAAGAGGAAAATCCCAGGATGCAAAAACTCCCTTACTAGCCTCAGTAAGAAACTGAGATGCCTCATAAAATCCTCCAAAGCTAGTTACGAAAATAAAATTGCCAAAGATTCCAAAGACAACCACAAAGCATTCTATAACTATGTCAAGAATCTAAATGGCAATGCTCAGATCTGCTCTGAGCTAAAACAGAATGGCATTAAATATACTGATCCGAAGGATATTGCCAATATCCTGGCAGATCGATTCAGTTCCAACTTCACCCCCCTCTCACCCCCTAAATGGCCCATCTCAATACCGGAAGATTGCCAAATTCCAGTAATAACGGCCACACAGGTACAAAACGCACTCTCTAAAGCCAAGAATACAGCATCCATGGGACCAGATGACATCCCGGGCTGTATACTACATGAACTACAATATGAACTGGCACCTCACCTAAGTGTCATGTTTAATCATAGCCTCACCTCAGGTTTCGTGCCCACTGAGTGGCGCAGAGCTACAGTTATCCCAATCCACAAGGGGGGATCCAACTTGGATCCTGGAAACTACCGTCCCATCAGTCTGACAAGCCTTATCTGCAAGGCCATGGAGCGTATTATCATGGAACTTATAAACAAAGACATTGGCAACCTTCAAACACTGGACCCCACCCAGTTTGGGTTTGTGAAGGGCCAATATTGTCTCCTGAACCTGATTGACTTCTTTGAATCAGTCTCCAGAGCCATGGACAAGGGTAAGGTGGTCCACACAGCCTATCTAGACCTTGCCAAGGCCTTTGACACCATCCCCCACTCTGGAATCATAGATAAACTTACTAAGTTGGGCATTAATCCCTATGTCACCCAATGGGTTGCTAAATGGCTTACTGATAGAACCCACACCGTAAAAGTAGCCGACTCCAAATCCAGCTCCA
The DNA here is from genome assembly GCF_019279795.1 of Protopterus annectens. Classification (NCBI taxonomy): domain Eukaryota; kingdom Metazoa; phylum Chordata; order Ceratodontiformes; family Protopteridae; genus Protopterus; species Protopterus annectens. The sequence goes on from NC_056739.1 coordinate 1,752,057,622, forward strand.
GACAAGTGACAAGTGGAGTACCTCAGGGTTCAGTCCTGGGGCCGCTCTTGTTTGGCATCTACTTCTCTGAAGTACAGGTCAACACTAAGGGACTCTGGCTAACAAAGTTTGCAGATGACTACAAACTGGGAGCCATTATTGAATCCCCAAATGATGTGGATACTCTACAAAAGGGCCTTACAGAAACAGATGCTTGGTGCCAGAGCCAGGGGCTCAAGCTCAATGCCAATAAATGTATTGTTATCCCCTTTGGGAAAAAACATGTATCCATGAATTACCATATAGGTGGCAGTACACTAAACACAGAAAGTGTGATAAGAGACTTAGGGACACAGGTGGACAGTGGTCTCACCTTCGATAACCACATCGCCACAACAGTCAGGAAATCCTTCTATGTGGCACACCTCATCACGAAGGGCTTTTCATCCAGAAAAAAGGAGGTCATTGTCCCACTGTACTCATCCCTCATTAGACTCATTATAGAATACAATGCCCCATTTGGTATGTACCTCTCAAGAAATCTGCAACAACTGGAAAGGCCTCAGAAATACCTCACTAAAAGAATCACAGGCCTAAAGCATATGCCCTACGCTGACCGCCTTAAAAAACTCCAGCTATACTCTGTCGCATATCATCTACTCAGAGGCGATCTCTGCTTAACATACAAGGTCATGTCAAACCCAGAGCTTTGGACATGCTACACTTAAAGAAATCCCAATCCCTCAGAGCTACACGCTCCAGGGATCTAAACCTTGTCATCACAATAAACAAAACATGCTGGAGGGATAGGTTCCTGACCCAGAGACTCCCCAGACTCTGGAATAGATTGCCCATACATGTCAAGCAGAGTGCCTCTTTGGAACTCTTCAAGAGGAACCTTGATGATTGGATGGGAGAAAGGAAATTCACCCCAGGGATCACGTCAGTCGCCCTGCTAGACAGGGGTCCAGGAAAGTAAATAATGTGGGAAGAAATAGCCAGGGAATTGTTATGGCTAGGCTTGTATAGGCCCTAGGGCTGATAGCCTAGTACCAACCTATGAACCTATGAACTAGTAATAGTAATATATTACTTTTTTAGAAAAGTAACTAGTAATAGTAACTTATTACTTTTGTAAGTAACTAGCACAACACTGGATTTAATTAAATTGTAACAGAAATATCAGACACTGTGTACAGATAATTTAAGAGAGGGGTGGGGAATTAAAGAACAGAAGTATACAAATGGACAGAACCATAAATCAGATGTTCTTTTTTGCTGCAATGAAAGCGAGCTGTACAGAAAAAAACAGAGACAACAAGATTCACACATTACTGCAGTAGAATATTATAGGCTAACTTTACTATAAACAGTCAGTGGTAGGTGTCTTTTCAGACAATCACCAGTTAAAGTGCACTTCTGTTATTGACAGGAGTTTATACAGTGGCAAACAAGTAGCAGGTTACTACATGTATTGCTGTTGATACCTCTAGAAGGTATCTTTCAAAGAAAAGCTAAAGCCTTACTGTTAGTATTCTAAACATATAAAACAATAGAACTACACATGAAGTATAACATTTCAATTAATATCTACAAAATCTTTGCACACCAAAAAAAAAATGCATGTAGGATGCATTGGAACCAAGGCACAGAAGAAATATGATTGTCCATCATACTGATCACTGCTGTAGTAGCCATAGCTGTATGGATTATATCCTGCCAAGGATAACAGCTTGCCAGGTTCCAAAGCTTCAGGGCACCTTCCATATGCCCAAACTGTCAGTCAGCTCAAGCTGAGCTGACTAAAAGACAAGTTTGGGTGCAAAACTTCAGAATTTTACTGAGGCAGAACAATATGTTTCTCTGAGGCTTTTGAGGAAAACTGGTCGGCTTGTACCTTTCCTTGCTGGCCAGATAAGTTCCCTTTGGAGGAAAAAAAACTTCCATTTTTCTTAATTTTATTGATTTTTTTTTTTTACTTTCCTCTTCAGGAAAGTTATTTTAAAGCTTGGAGTGTATGTTTTAACAGACTGTGTCAAGACCGTAATGTACTTTAAAACGGACTGCTTGAATTTTTCTCTCAGTTTTAAAAGTGTTGTAAAATAACAAAACATTTTTTCTGTGGAGAAATTGTGTTATTTTACTTTGTGGGATTGGCATAGTGCTTTAAAGTGCTTTTTATTGCATTTTTTCTGTCAAAATAAGTAACTTTTGTGGACTAGTAGTATTTACTGGAAATTGCTGCTTATATTCTGCAGTAAAGAAGCATAATTTTTGGACTGAAAATGGAACAGACTAACAGTCCCATGGTCATTCCTTCTTCTAGCCACAAAAAGAAAAAAATGAGCAAAGAGCTTTTTGCCACCACAGCATGCTGTCAATTTGTTTCAGCCACAGATGTCTGTCTCTGTTATTGCCAATTGTTTATAATGGATCACCCATCTTTTACCCTGGATCCCTCTTTTGTAGCATTTACAGCCACTATGGACCAGAGGTTAGTCCCATCTTCTGTGACTGATGGGGTTCCCTACGTGGCAAGGCAAAGCCTCTCTTGTCAGTCCTGGGACAGGGAACAGGGAAGGTCTCCCTGTTTGGTTAGACTGTAGTACCCATCTTTAGGGAAGTTGCTGCTGCTGCCATTAGTAAAACAATTGGCCCCATTTTTCTTGTCAAAAAGAAGCAGAAAACCAAGCACTTATCTACTCCACCTCAATTTTCTTTCTATAGAAGTAGTCATTTAGTTTGGCTCAGGGTTTAATTCAGACTATTGATCCTTATTGTAAAGCACTTTCTGGTAAAAGAAAGCGAGAGAGTCCTGTTCTTCTGAAGAGATTCAAGGTTCTGAATTGGAACAGGAAGATGCAGGGTGGGTGCAGGTTTTTCCTCAGATTTCTTGTTCAGACTCAAAAGAGAGCTCATTTTCTGATTCTCCCTGTGGGTATTTCTCTTTCTCTGAGACTATTGCTAGAGTGTGCTAATGTTTTCAATGGGAGAACACTGAGGTTTCTCAGAACCTCAAAAATACTGAGTTGCTGCAGAAGGATTTTCCAGAACCTATAATAATTTCTCCTGTTCTGAATGCTTTTGAGGATGTGTGTGTTACTGTCTGCAATTTTCCAGATAGTTAGCCAGCTGCCCCTAAAGAGGCAGATAACATGAATAAAGTTCCTCAGTCTTTTAAATTTTTATATATATTTTCCCAAACCTGACTCAGCAGCTATAGATTGAGTTGATCACATTGCTGCTAAGCACTTAATTCCAATCCTACTCTTTCTGATAAGCATGTGAAATTATTAATAGGTATGGGGGAAAAGTATATACTTCTGCAACTTTGATTTTCAGAATTTTGAATTGTCAAACTCATATGTTAAATTCTGTTATGACAAGTTGTGAAAGTTTGAGGAATCAGAAAACAAACACCAAACACAGGAATGGTGAGGTCGAAGAATTTACAGTTTAATAATAAATACTAAGTGGTGTCGTCCAAAAATACAGACTTCATCAGAATAACCAGTATTACAGAAGAATATATATATATATATATATATATATATATATATATATATATATATATATATATATACTAAAGCAATCATGACATCATCTTCTAATAATTTAATCAATCAATTAACCCTGAAGTTCTTTTAAGAAACACTACAATAAATAAGTAAATATATAGATAGGTACTCTAACATATAAAACATTAACAGTTTTAAAAATACATTAATATCAAACATAAAATACAGTTCATAATTTTAAAGACCGTAATCTTAATACATTGTTAATCGAAACATTATCATTCAAGCCAGGGAATAAAATTGCTTCCAAAAGGAGTTGCTACCAGAGGGTGCTGAAGGGACTACACTTTTATAAGTTCCCAAATGGTGTTACTGCTGGATCGGCATTCCACCAAGATTTGGTGGACTTTTTCAATCATTCAAGACTTGGACTTATGGCATTAATCATTAAGGACAATAATTGTATGATGGACATTTTATTAAAAGAGATTAGGGGCTTAGAGGTATTTATTATGAATGATTTACTTTCTGAGTCTATAACATATACATTTGATAATATTATTGACAGAATTAAAAATGAATGCAAGATTAATTACAACTTTAAATGCAAAAGGTTAATAAAGGACTTGAGGGACTATGAAAATGGGAAAGTTTATCCTTCGAATAATCATATAAAATAACAAATCCTGATGTTAGTTATGGGCCTGATGCTTCACCAAATATCCCTGCGGCTATACGGCCTGATAATAATGAAGTTTTTGAGTGTGATATTATTTTAAACACTAATTAATTTTTAGAATTCTCACCCATGAGACGGTCAGAAGGGTTAACACAACATGACAATTTTGTGAACACGGCCAGTTATAGGAGGAGGGGGAATCACAATATGCATGAGGAACAGACTGAGAGGGAAAATGTTTTAGATGTAAATGAATTGAATGGAAATGTATTTATTTATAAAGGATTTAAGATTTATAATTATAGTCATTTGGTTTTAGATAAGACCTATGCTAATTTATTTATTAAAGGATTTACTTTTGTCCCAGCCAGGGGTACTTGCTTAGTTGATTTGTTAGTGGAGTTGAAATTGTTCATCAGGAAAATAAATTTACAGCTAATATTTGATGGTTACACATTACAGGGAGGGGTTTAAAGCAAAAATAAAAAGTTCTTTTACCCCCCCCCCCATAAATCCAGCCTTAAATCAGTTTGAAATGCTATGTGAAGTGGAATTTATGAATTGATTTGGTACTAATACAACAGACATTTTTTTTTATTTGGCCACATAGGAAAATAGTTTACTGAATGCACTAAGTAAAGAATGTCAATTAGAGTTATGAAAGCGGATAAGAGGAAGGGATAGTCCTTACAGATACTATATTATATAATCAAAAATGTGTTAACTTTTATGGGACATGGTAACCTATGTGGTAGTTTCACAGCAGGAAGATGAATTTGCTTTTAAAGGAATTGATGTTGTTTTATATGATTTTTAATGTCTGGTGATTTAACAAAAGAGGATTATAATTGTATAGAGGTAAAGAAACATATCATATTGTCTTATTTTGGTATCCCTAAGGTTCATAAAAATGTTAATGACCCTCCTTTGAGACCTATGGTAGCTTTGGGGGTTCTAAGACAGTGTGCTTAGCTAAATACATTGATTTTAAGTTGAAGAATTTTTTGGGGAATGATTTTAGTAATAATTATTTAGATATTTAATTATACAAGAATAAAGAGAAGATGAGATATGAATCAACTATTTATCATACACCCATATTTTCCAATTTGCATTTATTATATAGTAGTCACCACCCTTTCAGGCAAAAATATAGTTTAGTGAAAGGCCAGATGGTAAGAATATCACAAATGAAATCTGAACCGAATAAATTTGTAGAGGAATTAAATGTATTAAAACAGATATTATTTGAGAGAGGGTATCATTTAAAACTGTGTGAGGATATAGAGAGGCAAGTTATTTCAAAGAGGGACACCAAATTTAAATTGATCCTGGAAGGGGGAAATTGAGAAATGATATTATTAATACCCATGCTGTTGGTTTTGAAAAGGTTAGTATCTTACCTTTTGACAGAAGAAATTAAAAAGTTAAAGAGATTATGGTTAGAAATTGGAAGGCACAAGTTTATAATCATAAACCTTTAATGACTAAGTTGGATTCAGAAATGAGATTTGTTTATAAAAGAGGTAGAAATGTTAAAAATATTTTAGAAGGTAGTACTAATGATATATATAAATAGCAGTGGGGCTATTGAAACATGTGGTAGATGTTCATATTGCCCTTATATTTATGTGGGTGATAAGATTAGTATAGCTAATTATTCCAAACACATTTACTGTAAAGGTAAATACAATTATAATATGACAGAAGTAATTTATTTAACCTGTTGTAAATCTTGTCAGGCATTCTATGTTGGCAAAATGGAGAGACTGCTGAAGCAGAGAATATATGTGCATTGGTACAGTATATGGAAATGTGATAATAACAATGCCTGTTTAAATATTTTCTATTATGTATAAAATTTGAAACTTTTAGTTTTTTTTTTGTACTTGGAAAAGTTTCTCACCCCTTGAAAGGGAGAGATTGGCAAACTTTATTTTTTTAGAGTATATTCCCTGGCTTGTATGATAAAGTTTTGATTAAAAGTGTAATAAAATTACAGTCTTTGAAATTATGAACTGTATTTTATGTTTGATATTAATGTATTTTTAAAACTGTTTATGTTTTTTATGTTAGAGTACCTATCCATATTACCTATCTATAGATTTACGTATCTGTTGTAGTGTTTTTAAAGAACTTGTGGATTAATTTATTAAGTTATAGAAGATGATGTGATGATTGCTTTACTATATGTATATAGGTTTACTTATAAATAGTTGTGCAATGTATGAGCAACCAACAAATTGTTGAACACTAAAAAGTACACACTCACAACAGCAACATACAACCCCATGAACACATAATATTGAACTTACCTTCATAACACATACAGCACCAAAACACACTGAAATTCCTCACTGCTCTGGACCCAGGAACAAGTGCTACCATGGGCTCCAAGGGAGGGGTGCAGATGCAGTATATGGTTGGGTGGCATTGGATTTCGACCTGTCAACTGCCAATGTTCAGAATAGCTGATGCTTCATCCCGCGACATTATTCCTCGCTATTCTGAACGTTCGACATGCTCATGTTCGTTGTTCTCAAGGTAAACCATATATATATATATATATATATATATATATATATATATATATATATTGTCATTCGGAAGAAGTTCTTGTAATCATAATAGAACGAAAGCTTAACTGAATCTACCCTGAGCCTCAGTGTTTTTATTTATTTCACTGCAGTTTACTGAAGTTTATTGTTTTTTATATATATATATATATATATATATATATATATATTTTTTTTTTTTTCTTTTCTTTATATATATATATATATATATATAGATTTTATATATATATATATATATATATATATATATACACACACACACACACACACACACACACACACACACACATATATATATATATATACATATATATGGGTCATTTTGGTGTTTGTTTTCTGATTTTAAGTTTTTAGCGACACTGGTCGTTGGTTTTGTGTTTCTTTGCATTTAAAGTTTGATGAATATTTTATCTGCAGTTTCTTCTTGTTTATAAAAATCTGCTTTAAATAACTTAGTTTTTTCTGTTGCACAGGTCACTACTTATTGTTTACAGTATGTGTATTACTCTGTTGATACTTCTTCCAGGGCTATGGTCACTGGTACTGTTTTGAGGAGGTTTGCATGGCTGCTTTCTCAGAATCTCCCAGATGATGTTAAAAATGAGATTTTAAATTCTGCCTTGAATAGAGATTTAGTGTCTGGCCCTCTCTTGATGCAGAGGTGATCAAAAAGTGTGCTAAAAGTAGCAAGCTGATCCATGGAATCTCTAAGAATGTCCATACCACCTTTTCTAAATTTTCAAAGGGATTTTTTATCTCTTCATCCAGTTTTGGCAAAAAAACAAAAAACAAAAAAAGCAGAATAAACAGCATAAATAAAATACAAATAGATGTTTAAGAAGAAATGAGAACAGGGGCCCCAAAAGAAGTCTCACACCTCCCAAAACCAAAGACAGTCCAACAAGTTTGAATTAACTTTTGACTCCTTTTCTTTTGTGGCCCATTTTTCCTTCCAGAAAGTCTGAATCTCCATTTTCTTTTCTTTGGCAACAGATTGCATCAGACAAGTGGGTTCTAAAAATCATTCATCAAGGTTACAGATGGCAGTGGAAGGAAATGATTCCTTTCCAGAGTGTCATTCCACATGCTCCAGAGCAGACTCTTTTGTTCCCACTGATTCTTCATCACATGCTGTCCCAAGGAGTGATAGAACCAGTTCCCTCTTCCCATGTGAGGAAGGGTTTTATTGAAGTATGTTTCTAGCAGCAAAGAAAGAAAGAAAATGCTTGGAGGCCAATTCTGGAGCTTTCTTTCCTAAACCTGTTAGTGATAGTGCCCATATTCAAAATGATGTAATCTCATAACCTGTTACCTCTTCTTCCTCATTCAAGTTTCCTGGCAACACTAGACTTCCACATCCATCCAGACTTCAGATATTCTGTTAAGACTTTGTGTGTCTGAATCACATTATTAGTTCTCTGCTTTAACCTTTGGACTATCCACTACACAAAGAGTGTTAACAAAGTGTATAGTTCCAGTTATAGCTCATTGCAGGCTACAGGATATCTACATTTTTCCATATTTAGATGACTTGGTTATCTTTGCACAGTCATTTTCAAAGTCTTAGGAATCTCCCTGTTGGGTGAGAGATCTCTTACACATGCTGGGATTCCAAGACAACATTCAAAAGTCTTTCTGGACTGCTTTACACAGGATTGTGTTCCTGGGATGTTCAACTAGACACCTCAGTTCAAAGAGCTTTTCTTCCAGAAGAAAAAGATATTTTAATTTAGATCTATTTCAAAGGTTTTCCAGTAAGACTTTGGTCAAGGTGGGGAAATATCTCAGTATTTTGGGTCTTATGGCATCTTTGATTCTCATGATACCCCTGGTAAGACTCTACATGAGAAAAATACAGTGGCATCTAAAATCTCTATACTCTCAGCATCAACACCCTTTATCTTTTCAAATCCTAGAGCTGGGGTTTGTCAAAAGAGAAATCTTTTTGTGGAAGCAACAGATATCCTTAAATCCAGATCTGCTCTTCTCCCTCCCTGCCCCAAAGCAGTCAGTCACCACAGAATTGTCAGACTTTGCTTGGGAAGCAGTTTCAGGAGGGAGCAACGTACAGGGGTTGTGTGACACTAAGGACAGATGCAACTCATAAATATCATGGAGTTGCTTGCCCTAATCAAGGCAATCAACTCTCTGAGCCATCTTTGGTCCCTGGAACCTCTTCAAGTGGTTACAGCCACTATAACAGTCATGTAGTAGATCAGCAAGCAAGGGGGAAGCAGGTCTTATCCCATTTGCAGACTAGTCATGTTAGCTTGGGATATAGCTTCACAGCACAGTCTCACTTGACAGGAATCCTGCATTCTGTTACAGAAAAACTGTGTGGTAGACAAGCTGAGCAGGACCAGGGCAGACCCTCACAAATGTAAACTAGATCAGTGGGTCTTCCAAGATTTGATCCATCAATGGGGAATTCCTCAAATGGGCCTCTTTGCCTCCTCTTTGAGCAATCAACTGGCAAAATTCTGCTACATGACTCCATGCAAGAAGGCCTGGAAGACAGATGCCTTTTCCTTTCTTTGGAAAGGAATGTTCCCGTATGCTTTTCCATCCTTTCTACTAATATACAGGTTACTTATTAATATTCAGAATGAATCCTCCAAGATCGATGTGGTGACTCCTTTCTGTCCCAGGCAGCTGTAGTTCTTCCTTATTTTGGAAATGGCCAGGGGCAATTACCTCAGGCTTTCTCGCAGACGGGATCTACTCACACAAGAACAGAGGTGCTCGATATACCCCTACATCAATCAACTTCAAGTGGCTGCCTAAATTATAGGGTCTTAATTCCTTTTAAGCACATGTTTACTAAGGATGTACAGCAGGTACTTAATGGAGGCAAGAAAGCCTTCCACTAGAAAACAATATATTCACAAATGGAAAAGGTTTTTTAGTTGGTGTAAACATAACTAGCACCAATTCTGTGAGTTAGTATCCTCTGGCCTTTCTTATTCCTCAAATCAAGGTTCATGTATCATATATTTCAGCATGTCTGTTCATGGCTCCTCCTCTTTCGATGCAGTCTCATGTCAGGATGATCTTGAAAGGGTTTTGCAGTACAGGCCTCCAAGAAAACCAGTGGCCCCTCCTTGGGATCTTAATTTTGTGTAAGAAAAGCTAACACTTGCTTCTCTTAAACCAGCTAATCTGGCTAACTTTAGGTTCTTAACATGGAAAACAGTTTTACTGACTGCTCTGATGTCTGCACTAAGGGTATCTGAGTTGCAAGCTCTTAATGCATTTTCCATAGGGACAGGTTTTCTTTGAGAACTAATCTCTTTTTTTGCCTAGAGTGTATCAGTTTACTTTAAGCAAAACTATCAATCTCCCCATTTGTTTCCTGAACATAAAAATGAGGGATAAAGGATATTCCATACCTTGGATGTCCACAGTGAAGTCAGGTACTATCCTGATAGAATTAAATCTTTCAGATCTTTGTATCAAAAGTTAATTTCTTGTGAAGGTAAGAATAAGGGACAACCTGTGTTAAAACAAACTATTTCCAAATGGTTGTCCAAGGCTATTTACACTTACCAGCATTATGTGTAAGGGGAGGAGTTTGAGAGTCAGATCATAGAATCTAGGAAAAAAGGGTCTATATTAGAACGCTTAAAAAAGTGAATGGTGATTAATAGACCCTATGTAAGCAAAAGCTTACAATTTCGAACTGTCAGAACAGGGATTTTTTTCCTAGGGAAAAAAATCGCTGTTCCAACAAAAAAAAATAAAATAAAATAAAACACTTTAAACATTACATTAAGTAGGAGGCTTCACCCCCACAACACCCTAGTTAAATATACCAACTCCGAGACTGCACTACAGTGCCAAAAATGGCAAAGTAACGAAGCGGCCAAACAAATTCTTTCCCAGGGAAAGAATTCACTTAAAAGCTCCTTCAATATTTTGCCATTTCAAGCTTTTGAGTTCGACCAAGACGCATTTGAAAGAATACAACTTCGGTCTTCTAATAGGGAACCAG